>NW_027369633.1:0-41272 GCF_046119375.1 Phyllobates terribilis | reverse complement strand
CTAGTGTTTGATGACACGTTGTTGTGAGAATGTAGAGATGAAAGTTAGAAACCAAAATAATTCAATGAAATATATAACGCAAACTAAAATCACTTGATAATTAAGAAATTAAAAATTGGATAAATATAGCCAAATATTTAATAACTAATTATTTGTTATGTTCTGTTTAAAAACTTATATTAAAAAATTGGTTGAAGACTCCTTCATGATTGACCAAATCTCTTTAAAAAATAGATTATGTGAAAAATAAATGGTTTAAGGGATTCATTTTTAATAGTTACATAAAAAATGTGAATAAATGATATTTGTAAAATAACCTTTGAATTGAAACTTTTATAGTCAAATCTTTGAAGAATCGTTTTACTCTTTATATAAAAAATATGATTTATCGGTTGCATTTACATATATAGAAATCTGTTGAATTTTTTTTCTATCGATCTTCAGGAAAACAGATTATATAAAAATAATCTTTTAATAACTGATCGTTTGTTATGTTATGTTAAAAAAATTATATTTAAAAATCGGTTGAAGATTCTTTCAAGATTGACAAAATCTCTTAAAAAATAGATTGTACAAAAAAATAAATGGTTTGATGGATTCGTTTTAATCTTTATATAAAATATGTGAATAAATGATATTAGTAAAATAATCTTTAATTGAAACTTTTTAGCCAAATCTTTGAAGATTCATTTTTAATCTTTATATAAAAAATATGATAATCAGTTGCATTTACATATCCAGAAATATGTTGAATTGTTTTTCTACTGATGTTCAGGAAAACAGATTATATAAAAATAATGTGCGATATCAAAAATAATCTACTAATGTTCATCCAACATGATGTTCAAGAAAATATGATTAATCAATTAGCTTCCACTAATGATGTAACATCAACAAACGAATTCACCTGGGGTTCTCACTTTGATTATTGTTTTATTGTGGTCTTGTTGATTACTGCAAATTTGGTAGTAACAAATCATTAAGTTGGATTTCATCAAAGATTTGGTTGCATCAATGAGGTTTGTGATTCCTGGATGTCTGTTATGCACATGATTCTCCTTCCTTTCAAAGATGGAAACAAAATTTCCAATGATCTCTCCTGGTACAAATTAGTCACAATAACTATGAAAGTGTGAGTCATGATTGCTAACAAAATTAAAGTATACTGAAATTACCAGGGGGCTGCAATTTATCATGATTGCTAACAAAAGTATACTGAAATTACCAGAGGGCTATAACTTGCAAAATTTAAATTAGTATCTGCAACAAAAGAGATAAACTTGCTTAACCACATTTATCCAATATAAATTACTATCCACAAATTCTCAACATACAAGAGATCATTTCTGTAACAAAAAAATGGAAGCTAATCACATGAAGCCGTTTCTTCAAATGTGCATGTAAATTCATTGTTTCTTCTCAAGAACTGGATTACAGAAAAGAGTATATGTCCCTGTCATCTTCTTAGGTATTTTGTCAAGCACCCTATGTGCATGTAAATTCACTGTTTCTTCAAATGGCACAGGTAGATTAACTGATTATGCAAATGCATCAATTGTAGAGGAAATAGATCAGAGATAAAATTATATGCAAGAAGTCAGTTGTATAAGAATTAAAATGGAGAAGAAATCAGAGTAAGTTTTCGATAGTACGTATTAAATATTCAGTACGTTGAAATCTTACATTGCAAGTTTTAATTTTCAATTATAGAATTAAATAGATAAGTTAAAAAATAGAAGTAGAGAGAGAATAGTAGAGCAAATAGATTAATGACATGTAATAATTGGTAGGGTCAGAATAAATGTAAAAGCTGTAAAAAGGGGAGTTTTAATATATAGGCGATTGAACTTCAATTATTGATCAATTTTCAAAAGTAGGAGGGATACATCACCGCGTAGATATGTCTGAAGCTGGTAGCTAAGCAGAAGTGCAACACAGTTTTTTCTCACTATTCTACTACCCTCCGATTCAGGAGTCCCTTTTTTTTATCATTCCGACTCTGACAATTCCCAAATCTACACTTATTTACTAATTACTACCTTCATCCGTTTTGTTCTTTTCATTTCTTCCCAACGCATTTATTGAGATACATTTTTTATAGTAAATATTTCCAAAGTTTAATTAATAAAAATTATAAATTTATATTTTGTTAAAGTAATCGTCGAGACAAATAAAACAATACCAAACATTATTATCTTTTTTTCAATATACTTTGAGAGAAATCGAGAAGATTCTATCAAGGTATGAATAGTAAGAGAAAAAGAAAGGAGAAGAATAAAAAGGGACGAAGGGAGTAACCTTTATTTAGACTGATCACCTAAAGAAATTCGAGGAACATGTTCATTGTAAGATTCCTGAGATTCTTATAGGCGAGTAATTAAAGCACCTACGATTCAGATATGCCACTTATCAAGAGACCATTATATAGGTTCGAAGTAGCTTAGACGATACTTGTCCACGCCTCAATTATACTTGTCGATCATGTCCAACTGCTACATGTAATTCAAGCCTAACCGCCATTTCTCGTGCATGCCCAACTATCATATTTCATGTATGTTTGTTTTAACCAACCCGTACATTATTATTGTGTTCTTACTCGGTAAATTATGATAATCGACATACATGACGAACAAGGTGCTTATATAAAAACGCACTTGAGCATACAATCATAACATGTCAACTCAAAGGTGTTTGATTTTATCTATATATTGTGTGAGATGTTCTAAAGACGCGCTCGGCTAATAGTCAACGTGTTAATCATAGTAAGTGAAGTAAACACACAATGTCCTGGACGATAGGGGTGTTCGTGGACGGATATTCGACTAATCAAATTGGATATCTGTATCCAATTTTTTTAAAGTGGTATCTGTATATGTATCCGTCTCGAATATCCTAAATGTTCGATTGTATATATAATTCAACAATTAAACTTTAAGTTTTACCTTTTATGATAAATTTTTGAATTTTTTAGTATACAAGAACATACTTAATCTAAAATAATATTTTTAATAGTGTACTTAACATAAAGAAAATTCAACGATATATAGAAACACAACCAAAATATTTACAAAGTCAGTAATTTAATTTTTAAACACAATATTTAGATGTTTAAGCTTCTTTTTAATATTATATATTATATAAGAATATAAGTTTTTTTTGAAGGCAAACACTCTTGATCTATTATGACAAGTAATAAGACGATACATAATAGAACTGGGAAAATCAAATAATAACCCTCTCCAATAAAAGTAAGAATCTTGCCAATTGCATATAACGTTTCTGCATACTCTCGTTTTAATTTTCGTTATTTCGATGCACATCTATACAAGAAAGGCTCTACTTATTCCCACAAGTTTAGAGCATGACCTTGCAAAAGAGCCCGCCCAAAAAAAGAATCCATCGTCAAGAAAAAAGAAATTACGAGTTTAGCAATCTCGACACCAAACTGCTATTACGTCTCAAAAAGCATTTCACTGTTAGAGCAATTTCCTGAAAGTGACCTGAGGAGGGAGATGCTTTTACTCCATGGCTTATGTAAACCTAAAGGAGCTAGAACAATGATGATCGCTAAATAGATGGTGAGGCAGATGTTTGTGTTTGAGATTCAGATCTCTATAATATTATCATGATGAAAGTGAGGAGGAAGGAAAATTACTTCAAAGAACGTCTCAATAAAATGGGGGCAAGACACGGTGTAAGGACAACATGTGGATGCTGGAGTTCTTCAATCTGGCAAAGAGTATGTTAAAAAGTTAAAGTGCTCTGAACTAATGAATCATATGATCATATCTCCGAGGAAGTCAAAGAAAAGAAACGGAGTTGTTATGGTCCGATTAGAATGGTAAACAAATTATAGGAATACCAATTGAGGTACTTATGAATATCTTAAAAGCTTATTTTCAAGTGCACGTGGAGGTGAAAATGAGGATTCCTTCAGAAGGAAAGGGACAAAGTTCTTGTAGAAATCTTAATCCAATTTGACAAGATGAAGGAAGAGGTAGTTAGTGCGCATAAGGAAGAGGAAGACACTATGGTTAAGGAAGAGATAAACAAAGAAAAGTATGTATTATTTTCTATGAATATGACTCTCATGTATGATTTGATTTCACCATTTCGAAGCTCGATTTTTTATACCGAACTCATCTTCTTGTGACCCTAATCAAAAAAGTTGGTTAACCAATCATCTAATTTAGATTTTTCAGCTGCCTTATATCTTTCTTCTCACAATCTTTTAGGCCACCCTATTCATATGTCATTCTTACTCTTTCTTTACTCTTGCCTTGTCCAGATGAAGGCAAATTCTCACTAGAAGGGTGAAGCAACATCATACCATTTGAGGGCATAGATGGATTAATTTCTCTGTTAAATGCATTGATTCATAAAGAAGAAGATAGTTCTCCCAAGTTTTGACAGTGCTCCTCCTTATGTCAATCATATGTGTAAGTATTCATGCTTGATATATTTATTTCATGGATTGGCTTTGCATATTTTTCCATTGTTTGGATTTGGTAAATACAATATTGGTGAAACAACATAACCAACAGTGAATCACACTCAAATTTGCCACAATTCATGATGCCTTGACCTCTACGGCCAAATTTGAAATGTTTTCATGACAGACCTATGTATATGGTGGCCTTTTTTCACAGGGTCATACTCTTCATATTTAAAGAATTCAGGATGATATTAAATAGACGACACTTGTCAACGCCTCAATTCCACGAGCCTTACATGTCCAACTGCTACATGTAGTTCAAGTCCAATCGCCATTTGTCATGCATGCCCAACGACCATATTTCATGAATGTTTGTTTTTAACCAGCGCATACATTATTATTGCGCTCTTACCCAGTAAAATATGATACTCGACATACATTACGAACACGGTGCTTATATAAAAATGGCATTGGGCATACAATCATAACATGTTAACTCAAAGAAGTTTTATTTTATCTATATATCGTGTGAGATGTTCTAATAATGGGCTTAGCTTATAATCAACGCGTTGATCATAGTAACTGAAAAAAACACAATGTCCTTGTCTATAGGGGCTTTTGTGGACGGATATCCGACTTATCGAACTGAATATCCGTATTTGGAAGTTCTTAAAAGTGGTATATGTATCTATATCCGTCTCGAATATCCTAAATACCCCATTATATATATAGTTCAATAAAAAAAACTTTGAGTTTTCCCTTTTATGATAAATTCTTAGATTTTTAAGTATACAAGAACATGCTTAATCTAAAATAATATTTTAAATAGCATACTTGACATAAAGAAAATTCAATGATATATAGAAACAAAATAAAATATTTAAAAAGTCAAGTAATTTGATTTTTAAACATAATAGTTAGATGTTTAGACTTCTTTACCATTATATACTGCAAGGAGCTTTTATAGCTAAAAGATCCATACAAGATAGTAAGTTTTACCTTTTATGACAAATTCTTAATTTTTTAATTATACAAGAACATGCTTAATCTAAGATAATATTTTTAATAGCGTATTTAATGTAAAGAAAATTCAATGATATATAGAAACACAACAAAATATTTAAAAAGTCTAGTAATTTGATTTTTAAACATAATAGTTAGATGTTTAAACTTCTTTGCTATTATATACTGCAAGGAGCTTTTGTAGCTGACAGATCCATACAACATATATTAGTATTGCACATGAAATCTTCCACTCTTTAGGAAAGTCTTTAAAGGCTGTCTTGCACTCAAATTGGACATGGAAAAAACATATAATAAAATTGAATGGGATTTCCTATTCAGGGTGCTTAGCAAATTTAGATTGATAAGTTTATTAATTGGATTTTTAATGTGTTACTTTGGTTTCTTTTCAGTCCCGGTTAACAATGGACCAACAGATCTGTTTTTATCGCAAAGAGGTCTTTGACAACGTGATCCGCTGTCAACTTTCCTGTTCATATGTGCGCTGAGGTTCTTGCGAGAAAAATACAATTTGAGAGTAATAGTAAAAAGGACATTGTATTTCCCTTCATTAAAAACAAAATTTGCATACCCTTTCTAACCTTTGGGATGACATCATAATTTTACTAAAGCTAAACATAGTGCTTGCCCGACCATCAAAAATATTATAGACAATTACTGCGAGATTTCAGGACAAAGTGTAAATTTCCATAAATCAACTTTTCCAACATCACGCCAAACAACTAGTCAAAATAAATTAATGATACAATATACTTTACATGTTAATAACTCTATTTCTCTGGAAAGTACCTAGGTTGTCCAACTATTAATGGAAAGGTTAACAAAGATATGTTCAAAGAACTTATACTATCAACAAACAACCAACTTATAAAATGGAAGACCTCTTCTCTTTCTCATAAAGGAAGAGCAACCCTGATTGGATCAAACCTATCTGACAAATCAAACTATATTATGCAAAGCTTTATGGTAACGAAAAACATACATTTTGATCTTAATCAAACTAACACGATACTCTACTAGAATAAATGTGCTAAACATTCACAATTGATTAGTTGGGATAAAATCTGCAGATCCAAAGCAAACGGGGGACTATGCATCAGGAAAGCTGAATCCATGAATAAAGCGCTTCAAATGAAATTAATATGGAAAATAATTGTCGAAGTAGATAACATCTGGGTTAATACTATTAAAGAAAAATATATTAAAGAGGCTAACATTTTCTCCTACTTAGTAATTAATAAAAACTAGGTTGTTCATGCCCGTGCTTTGCACGAGTTTTATTTTTTAGGTTACATCTTGCATGAAAAGAATATGATTTAGTGTATATATATACATACATTTAAATGTGCTTTTCCTTGTTTGTCTGTGAAAGTTTAAATGAACCACGTAGATGAAATATAATGTATAAAGTGATTAAAAATGATCCAATAGGACAATACTTCATTTCATTAAATCAACAAACGTAACACTTGTAGTTGTCTACAATATATAACTATGTATAGGTATACGGTATTGTGGTGGAGATGTATTTAATTGTTTAGTGAATAAATTGTATAGATTATTTCTAATATCAATTTTATTGTGTATATTGAAATCTAAAGTATTCTTCTCTTGGGTGTTATATTTAGTTTGGTAGGATATCATATTTAGTAAAATGCATATGTGATTGTTATGTCTTATTATTCAGTCCATTATTATAATTTAAATATTAATAATTTAATATTTTCTCAAGGAAGAAGCAATCGAAAAATTTAATGAATTTGATTATGATTTATATAGAATTTTTTTCCTTGTCCAATCAAATTTCTCATTCGGTCTATATAAATCGAATTTCTATCCCCGTCTTTGTAACTCCAAACCAGTTTAATTTTGTTCACAATGTTCAGGAGTTCTCAATTGCATATTATAATTAGGAAAGCTGATAGGTTTCATAATAAAATAGTATTTCTATCATGAAAACCTCTACAATCCTAATGATCACTGAAAGAGCAATTGATGGAGAAGAATTTAGGGAAAAAAGAAAATAAAAATAACTTTTAATTAGAGGAAATTAACTATACAAAAATCTATTTTAGATGTATTAGATTCATGATCATTTAATATTTTTAATAGACTTTAATATATTGTATGGTATCTTATGAGTAATTTATATATATTTTCAAATCATTGTTACTCTATAGATGTAAAATGATTATTATAAATTTTCTCACAATATTAATCACTCAAAAGTATAAATAATATTTCTTTTCAATGTAATAACTAATTATACACTATACATAGATTGTTTTTTAGTCTTTAATCCCTTTTATAGTATATTTTTTTAGCTTAAAATATATGAGAAGGGATTATATATACATATATATAATCCATGTTGAAGCAGTTACAATTTCTAGGGGAGTTAAAAGTGGGAAATGATGAATGATTATCAAGTGAGATAAAGTTTGATTATTTATGAGTTGTGCCAATTGATCTCTATTGGAATTGGATTGGAATATATCTGTGGATCGTGTGATTTGAGTATCTTAATCTAACTAAAGAATGTTTCTTTTGCGCAGAAAAGATTAAGAATGTTGAAACAATGAATTCCAAAACGATTTCATTATTGATTCTCTTAGAGTTTACAACTTCAAGGCAAACACACAATTCTTAGTTCGTCTCCTAAACTCTCCTGGATATTGCCTAAACTCTAAATCAACAAATATGACCTCTTAGAATGAACAACCTCTTCAAATCGATAAACTAAACTATTTATACTAAAGGCATAATCGTCGGGAACTAATCTATTGAAAACTAGATAAAACAATAAAATAATAATGAAAATCGGAACAGAATCAAAGATAACAAAGTAGCTCTAACAACCTAGATTACGAATCTATGAGATCTCTTGAAAATCTATCTTTCCTTTTATAGCCGCTTAAAAATATCTTTCCTCTTTTACGTGCTCGGTTCCCATCCTTGTCACTCGGTTCCCTTCAGCGCGTCACTCTCTTCTATTAATTGGAACTTTATCTGCTTGGTTCCCTAACTCTGGTACTCGGTTCCCTCTATTCTGGCAAAGCGCTTTGAGCGCTTTATTCCTCGCTTGACTCGCTTTAGATTCCTAACTTAAGCTCGTTAATTCCTTTGCTTCAATTACCTAATTTGTTCGAAGGCCTATTGCTATCCTGCAATAGCTCACTCAAGGTAGACATTAGTATATTAAGATGTTTGTTATGATTAAAATTGAGATATCATAAGTTATAGATACTATTATCTAGTTCTTATAACTAACCATCCCCCCTTTTAATGATGACAAACATAGAATCTTGTCATAGATATAAATGTTTAGCCAAAGGAACTGAGAAGGAAACAAATTTTGATACCCCCTTAATGTGTGAACATTTAGCACTTATTGCCCTTTGAACTTATCATGAGTGTTAGTTCCCCCTTAATTAAATAACTCATATGCCTGTATTATTCTCCCTTTTGACATCATTTACAAAGGTCATGCTCAATATTAAACAAGGGAAAATGAGTATAGCATGTGCGTGCCCTCTAGAGGAATGGTTAAGTGATGCATAAGAAAACAATCAAGGAAGTCACTTCTCAGTACTAACTAGAGCAATCAATCTTTTAATAAAAAGCACACTTGATATATTAATAAGCACACAAAAGCAAGTGATGAGAGCAAAAATACATTAAGATTTTTGGGGAGCTTTTAGATTTCTAAGGAGTCCTAGGGTACTAAGAACAAGCCTTGATTCAAGTCCTACTATTATTCTTCAAAGTCACTCAGATGATCTTCCTTTAGAGCATGAGGTCCTTGATTTTATGAAGGTGCATGTCTATCATCTTGCGAAGGCCGGCCATGTGCTTGTTCAGCTGAAGCACTGCCTCTAGTGTGCGGAATTGTATCTCTGAAGGGGTGAGGTCTTTGGGTACAAGGGGCTTGGTTGGGTTCTTGAGCTGCTCAGCTTTTGGTTCAGATTTGGGCTTGGGTTTTTCTGGAGGGGCATCCATGCCGACGTTCTTGACTAGTCGTCGCAAGCTCAGTCACTGTCACTATGCTCTCTAGCGCTGTCTCCTTCACTGGATTATAGATGCCAAGTTCGATCTTGATTTTCTTCACGACGTGCGGGTATGGAAACGCGTGGTTTTTGTGCATCTTTATTGTAAGAATATGTGTGAGGATCAACTTGGGAGTGTCTATTATACTCCACTTTATCGCAGCTCGAAGGAGGCATACATCAACAATCATTATAGTGTCGCGCTTCTCCTGTCCTGGGATGACATTGCACAGAAGTATGAAATGGAGCAACTTCTTCCCAAAGGACAACATATGGGTCTTTATCTCCTTGGGATTTTCCTTACCCACTAGTAGCTCGATCGTTTCTGACTTCCCACACAGTCAGTTCTTCTTAGGCAATGCAGCATAGCTCTCACCGCTTAAGAGGCAGAGCACCTTGGCGACGAGATTAACGTTAACAGTTTGGGCTCATCTCCCCACGGTATCTGCGCCACGGAGTATCTCTGACCTTGGGATGGAGGCATATGCACTAATGCGCTGTATAACTTTCTTACTTCATCGAGATATACGGTGAAGGACTCTTCTTCGATCTTGCACCAGCGTGTGCGAGAGTGGCTACTATGGCAGCAACATCAAACTCCGCCGGATCCAGGGTCTTCCAAAACTCTTTCCCTATAGTGAGGGGATCAATCACCATTATCGTCCCGAAGTTACCGTGTGGAGGGGGGAGTCAAATATCTGAGGCTCCCTCCATCGCTATGACCGCCTTGGACAAAAGACCTTTGGCTTCTTCACAGTGGTAGGTGAGGGGGTGATGGAGAGTGACCTTTTGAGATTTGGGCGGCTGCTGGGAGAGTCTAGGGTTGTGAGGGGGAGTGTAGGAGCAGTGAGGGAGAGTGTGAGAGGGTTGCTTTCAGCATGAGAGGATATTAGTTGGGTGTGCTCACTGCTTTTCGAGGAGGATGGCTTTGGTGTGGTGGAGGAAATGGAGTGGATGGGCTGAGTCGATTGGGGTTTGTCTTCCTCCATGGGAGAGGAATGTCATGGTGAAGTGGAACCTTGGGATTGAGGTGGCGGAGGAAGTGGCGAGGGATTTTCTTTGGGGTTTGATGTCTCGGAGAGTGGACGGAGGTTGTGGTGGTTTGGATATGGGGGTTTTCAACCGGAGGTGGTGGTGCTTGATATGTGGCGGGTGTAGGAGGTGGTTGAGTCATAAAGCAGGGTTGGTAGGGAATTAATGAAGGTCGTATATTTGAGGAATTTCTCCCATTGTTCGAGGGTGACGTTCATTGGGTTGGTCATCTATGAGTTGTGAAGTAGCTTGAGAGAGAGTGATTAGAGATGAGAGAGATGGGTAGATTTTTCTGAGATAATAGGGTGAGGGGGTACAGATTTGGAAAAAATTGGGTTTTAAAGCTGGGTTTCAATGGTCCAATAGCAACTGTTTGATTGTGATCAGATTCGGCGCCTCAAAACTCGGTGAAGCAGGTGACCGTTTGGGAACTGGGGCGTAATGATTGTTTAGAAAGTAGGCGGCCGTTGTCTTGCTCGGTCCCTATGTTTCCTTCGGTCCCTACACTGAGTTCCCTATAAATCTGTTCTTCCTACCTTTTTCAGTGTTCTCGGTCCCCATACTCTTTTGGTCCCTAAGTTCACTTCCCATCACAACTGCGCTTGGTATTACTCTTAAAACTCGGTCCCTATCTTTTTAGGAGATGTGTCTTGGTTCCCATTCTTAACAGGATATATTTACTAGCTTAAACACTTAAATAAAATATACAAAGGGACTTCATAGCTCTTTAAATCAACATGTACTAAGCATAATTAAGGAGGCTCTTTGTCATCTAAGTGAATATTCTCAGGTGTGGACTAATGTCATAGGGAACGGAACAAAGATCAAGGCCAAGAGACTATCTTATAAACACGAATTGTATCTGGGGGGCTTTATGATATGTTAAGGAGCAATCTTCGTGTTTATTTGTCAAGGCTTGAAAAAGAGAGCATGCAAATGTATTAAATTTTAGCAAGCAACAGTACAATCTAAGAAGGGCCTAACAAGCGTTTATCAATAAGCATCACAAAGAGCACATGAGAGACAAATACCCTAAGAGTATAGGCTAGGTTCGTGCACGTAATAGTCCTAATTCCCAAGTTTAAAAGAAGCATGAAGTTTTATGAGTCAAAAAGAAGGAGCTTACAGAGAGAGATGCTTAGTGAAGGGGGATCAATCCCAAGTTTAGCCTTAGTTTGATAAATGGTTCCTTGTTCATGGTCTTGGTAAAAATGTCAGCTATTTGATCCTCAGTTCTACAATTGGTAAGATCTATGTTCTTCTTCTCCACATGATCTCGAAGGAAGTGATGACGAACGTCAATGTGCTTAGTTCAAGAGTGGTGCACAAGGTGTCTTTGAGATGTTGATAACACTTGTGTTGTCACATCTTATCTCGAGAGAGCCCATAGAAATACCAAAGTCCTTGAGTTGTTGCTTGAGACATAGGAGTTGAACACAACATGAAGCATCCACTATGTATTCCGCCTCGGTGGTAGACACGGCTACTGAGTTTTTCTTTCGAGATCCTCACGGAACAAGGCAAGGACCTAGAAATTGAGCCATACTTGAGGTGCTTTTTTGATCAACTAAATAACCTGCATAGTGAGCATCTGTATATCCAACCAGGGTAAAATCACAGTTCTTAGGGTACCACATACATTAATTATCAGTCCCTTTTAAGTACGGAAAGATTCGCTTGATGATAGAGACATGTGACTCCCTTGGATCGGATTGAAATCTTGCACACATGCTTGATGCAAGGACAATATCAGGAGGCAATTAAGTACATCAAAGAGCCAACCATACCTTGATAAAGTGTCTCATTAGTCTTGGGTCTATTGAGATCTGCATCAAGCTTAGTTGGACACCGGGGTGTGAAGGGGCTTACTATTCTCCATTCTATACTTCTTGATTATCTCCCTTAAGTACTTTTGTTGATGGATTTGTATGCCTTCTGCCTTTTGTACCACTTGAAGGCCAAGAAAGAAGTTCAGTTCCCCAATCATGCTTATATTGAACTTGCTACTCATTATATTCTTGAATTTATCTACAAGCAATAGCTTTGTGGAGCCAAAGATGATATCATCTACGTATACATGAAACACGTAAATGTCACCCTTGTGTTCTTGGGTGAAGAGCGTCTTGTCTATCGTCCCCCTTTTGTAGTTGTTTGCTAGGAGGTACTCGGAGAGACAATCATACCACGCCCTTGGTGCTTGCTTCAAGACATATAGTACCTTGTCTAAAAAATACACGTGCTCTGGGTGCTTTGGTTCCTCGAATCTTGGAGGCTGCTTGACGTATACTTCCTCATTGAGGACTCCATTGAGAAAGGCCATCTTCATATCCATTTGGAATAGCTTGAAACCCTTGTGAGAGGAGAAGGCTATCAATAGACGAATGGCCTCTAAATGGGAAACTGAAGCATAGGTCTCATCATAGTCAATTCCCTCTTTCTGGTTATACCCTTGAGCAACAAGACGAGATTTGTTCCTTGCCACAACACCTGAGTCATCGAGCTTGTTTCTGAATACCCAACGAGTTCCAATGATGGTACGATTAGAGACCTTAGGAACTAGATGCTAGACTTTATTCCTTTTGAACTCGTGAAGCTCTTCTTGCATAGTGGCCAACCAATATGGATCAAGGATGGCTTCTTTGATGTTCTTAGGCTCGGTGAGGGAGACAAAGGCGTTGAAGGCACATAAATTAGTCTCTGAAGTGGCTTCTTCAAGTGCTTCGGTGATTGCCTCTAAATGATCCTCTAAAATAGCTCTTGAGCGAGTGTGCACTCGGGAGTCTAAGGGAGTGATCATGTTCCCTGGAGGATAAGTGCCTCGTAACTGGAAGCCTCTAGTAGGTGGAGCTGTGATAGGTACTGTGTCGGAGTGAAATGGCACATCGTTGTCACTGTCTGAGTCACATGCTATGGGAACTGAGGAGGTAAATGGAGGGGTGAGTGGATTTAAGGATCTAGAAAAAGGTGCTTGAGGGCTATCTAAAGGCACTTCTAAGAAAGAGACTTCATGGAATGGATTTTCAGTGTTAGACGTCGGTGAATGGAAGTACCTTAGTTGAACACCTCATGTATGCTCTCCTCATAGGTTATGGTTATTTGATTAAACATCTTATATGCCTTACTTGTTAGAACATAGCCAAGGAAAATAGCTTTATCACTTCATCCATCAAATTTTCCCAAATTATTCTTTCCGTTATTGAGCACAAAACACTTGCATCCAACGATCTTGAAATGAGAGATGCTTGGAGGATAGCCTTTGATCAGGTCGTATGGAGTCTTAGCAAGTGTAGGGTGTAGAAGAGCCCTATTGATGATGTAGCAAGCGATGTTCACCGTTTTATCCCAAAATGAGGAAGAAACTCCACTTCCAAGCAGCATTGTTCTTGCCATATCCACTAAAGTTCTCTTCTTCCTTTCAACGACTCCATTTTGTTGTGGAGTCCTAGGGGCTGAGAACTTATGGATTATTCCTCTTTCAATGCAGTAGCTAAGCATCTCGATGTTCTCAAACTCAGTCCCATGGTCTGAACGAATAGAGCACACTTGTAATGATAATGAGTTCTAAAGCAAAGTGACGAGCTCAGTGAAGCGAGTGTAGACTTGATCTTTAGACTGTAAGAAGAGTGTCCATGTGAATCTATAGTAGTCATCAACGATCACAAATATGTAACGTGCTCCACCAGGGATTTGACATGCATAGGTCCACAGAGGTCCATGTGAAGGAGCTCAAGGGGATTCTTTGTTGTGATGTCTGACTTTGGCTTGAACGAGCTTCTTACTTGCTTTCCTTTGACACAATTAGCACAGTGTGTCATATTCTCTATCTTGAAAGGAGGTATCCACGGACCAACTCTTTCGCATGAATCTTGTGTAGAAGAAGTAGATTGACGTGCCCAAGTCTTTTATGCCAGAAAGCAGTTTGATCTTCTATAGTAGCAAGGCAACAATGACTCTTAGGGATGTAGCTGGGGTCAAATATGTAAGTGCTATTGACTCGCTTTCCCTTTAAGATGATTTCATTTGCAGCATTCCTCACAAATCACTTCTAGGTAATAAAGGTGACTTCATTTGGTCCCTCATCACAAGGTTGAGTGACACTCAATAGATTATAGCGAAGGCTCTCCACAAAGTTCACCATTTGAATCTCTGTTTTATCATTCAGAAGCATCTTTCCATGTCTTGTAATCTCTCTAGCCCTTTTGTCACCAAATGATATGCTTCCACCGTCATAGTTCTGAAACTTTGGCAATATTTCCTTGTCTCCGGTCATGTGACGTGAGTAGTCACTATCGATGTACCATTTGTTCTCCCTGCTCAATTCTACCTAAAATGAAACAATCAAACCTTTGGAACCCATCGAAGATCAACTTTTCTGGGTGGATTAGCTTTCTTGTTAGCATTAAGAGAATGATTATAGACACGCTTTTGGCCTTTGGTTGAAGGAACATGCTCATAATATGAAGGGTCATTCAAATCAAGCACTTCACGTGTATTGTGAGTGGGTGATTGTATGGCTTGTTACTTAGAGCATGCTTCTTCTTGCATCTATGTAAGAAGAAGCATGCTCTAAGTAGTTGATGAGGTTCGTTCAAGGAGATCCTTAGGTTGAATTCTCCGTTCTTCGTCATCGTTATGGAATCGGATCTTGCTCTGATAACAATTGTGGATCGTGTGATTTGATTATCTTAATCTAACTAAAGAATGTTTCTTTTGTGTGGAAAAGATTAAAAACGTTCCTCGCTTCAGTCGCTTCAGCTTCCTAACTTAAGCTCGTTAATTCATTTGCTCCAATTACCTAATTTGCTCGAAGGCCTATTGTTATCCTGCAATAACTCACTCAAGGTAGAGATTAGTATATTGATATGTTTTCTATCTATAAAATTGAGATATCATAAGTTATAGATACTAGTATCTAGTTCCTATAACTAACAATATCTAAGAATAAAATAACGGGTGTTGTTCTCACACTAAGAATATATGCATTATTGTAAACGCCTATATATGTAATACATAAACGTCTATTTATATTTTTTCACAATGAAATTGAAAATTTACCACCTTTAAAAGAAGTAGAAGCATAACAAATGATAATCTACTGAATAAAAGAATGTAAATTTTACAACAAGTAAAGATTTAACAGAAGATCGAGGTTATTACTTGAGCAGCTGAATAGAGCTCTTGAATTAACCATCTAAATTAACCATCGAGCAACCATTTTAGAGGTACTTATAGATTGAATTATCCATTGAGTAAGGAAGTCGTTAAGTTATTTAACGTAAGATTAAATGCAGGAGGAAGTCATTAAGTTTTGTAGCTCCAGAATAAATGCGGGAGGAAGTCAAAGGATTGTAGCGACGAAATGAATGATGGAATGTGTGAATGCGTCTCACTAAATACTGGAAAAACATTTACAGGTATAAGAGGTAATTCACATGCAAAGAACGACTATTTGGCTATATTAGATTTGTGGAGGGTATAATAGGTAAAGCAAGTGTTAAATGAAAGGATATAATCGGTAAAACATGTGCTATTTTGAGTTAATATAAAGGCATAAGTGGAAAAAATAGTTTGACTTTTAGGTAATAAATGAACCACTAACTTAACTTTATAGTATACTAGAACCTTCAGGCTCGTGCTACGAGCTGCCCATTTTTTAATATTTTTGTACGCTTTTACGTGTTTCATGTTACGTATACATTTTTTGTGGTTTGATTTTTTATTCTCCATTTTTTATTACCATGTTGTATTATGGTATAATTTTGTAAAAGTTTTTTTTTTATATATTATTTGTCTTGTTTAGTTACCATGTAACCCTTTTTTTGTGCGTTTTGTACTTCATCCATTATTTCATAAGAATTCAATCCCATAATTAAATAATAAGTTTGTCAATAAGACTGCTTTATTTTATCTGACTGACATTTCTTTGTTTAATTTTTCCAAATTCACACCTTTTTTCTTCCCTTAAGTACCGTGTACCTTAGCCTTTTTTCATAATTTATTAATTGTATGTACATTTAAATTTTCTTGTATTTTTTAATGTTTGTCGTGTAATAACTCTCTCTTTTATACCTTGATAATTAAGTTGATACATAATTCGATATATATTAAAATTTAATTATATTTTTCAAGGGTATTTTTCTTGATTTTAAAAATTCTTGAAAAGACTTAGAACTAAATTGAAGGGTGACTTTCAAGAAATTATGGATAAATTCCATATTTAAACACAAATTTTTACAATTCAATTTCAGCATCCACGTCTAACCATCTTCATCATTTTCCTATACTATTTTGAGATCACCTCCTCCTCTTCATAGCCCTACTATTGCAGACTCTTTCTTGTCTTTGTCATGTGAGAATTAATGCATCCTTATCTCTTCATCATCCATCTTCATCATCACCATTGTGCTATGAATGGGGAGCGTCTTCCTCATTTTCAATCTCAGCGCGAATCTGAAATCCTCTCAGTTACTCTAGTTCGATCCTTTATTTCCTTATTTTGACCTTAAATTTGAATTCCCCATACTCAAATAAGTGGATTTCGACTCTTGAATCATCAAATTCCTTTTCCAGACAACATAGATTCGACTCCGACCATTGTAAGTCGTTCTTACACTCTGTTTTTATGTTGCTTCTATGTTTCTATATTTCTGAATCTCTCATCAAAAGTTTTCAGAGATTCTGAAGTCTAAATTATAGATCGAATCACGAATCCAATGCCACCAGTCTTGTCCATTTTCGTCGTCATCCGACCCCTGAACGAGATATTCAAACTTCATTGCGCATCCCAGCCTCTCATTTCCGACGTGAACGGTGAGTGCTCACGGTTTTTCCTTTTCTCGAGTCTATAGTTCATCTTTTATTGATTTTCTTGATTGTAAATTGTATTTCTCTTCGATACAAAACCAACAGTACCAAGCACGTTCATTTTCGTTGTCATTTGATCCCTGAACGAGCTCTTCGAAGTTCATTAAGCAGTTCAACAACCGTTTCCGACATGATCAGTAAGTGCTCACGGTTTTCCCAATTTCCGGAGAATATAATTCATTTTTTTCTGGATTTTCTTGATTCTGAATTGTAGTTCGTTTCAGTACAAAGCCAACGGTATCAACCTCGTCCTATTCCGTATCTGTTTGAGCCTTGAACGAGCAGTTCGAACCCAGCTGTGCAGTAACATCTATTACGCCGAACTATATTCGGATTTTTGGTAATAATCTAAATATTATGCCATTAATTATTTGTTTGAATCTACAAACAAATATTTCAATTTAATATAATATATATATATGTATGCTTATACGTCCCATCAATCAATTCGTTCAGGAATCAAGCCTGTCAACTGGGAACCTTATCTTCGTTCGATACGTATCAACATCTTCCGAGTTAAGGCAAGTGACAGTTATCTCTTGCTTATTTAATTTATTCCATATTTGTCTTAGTTAACAATGAATACAAATTAATATAATATTTATGTTGTATGCATATAGTGACTACACTTATTATATATATTTATATACATTATTACCTTAGGGTGATAGATGAACTATGTTGTGGATTGATGTGGATATGAATGTGTAGTTAGCACGAGTATTCGTAGGAATGCTATGTACCTAGCAAGGTCTAGTTGATTCTTTATAACTTGGTATTAGGAGGATGTGCCCTAATATCGTTTGGTCATGAACGTACCCTTACATTTTGATATAAGTGGTGGTGCACTTAGCTAGTGCCGACAATCAGGATTGTTCCCTTCATTCTCATTTCGAGACATTATAAAAAGCTTCAACTTGAATGTACGTTTTGAGAAGTAAAGAAGATAAGTGTTGTTATGAATATAATTAATAAACCTCCGGATGATTAGTACAACTTGAAAAATCATCTGGCCTCCTGGTTAAGTAAGTCATCTTTCCAATCCGAATTCGCACAACATGTATGCGGTGAGGTTGGTCATTGACCCAATTATTCATGGGAGGTTGATTTATAAAACTATTGTTGGTTATTATCTAAAATGTTCCCACACAAAAATATATTATACAAATAACAATTCCTATAAGACTCAATTTCCTTGGAGTCTTCTATTGTTATAGGAGTCTTCTCTTGTTATAAGTATTTTCCATAAGACTCAATTACTATGGAGACTTCTCTTGATATATATAGGTAGTTGTATCTAGTTGAAATAGGATTTATATGAGGCCCTAGATAGTTGTATCTAGTTGAACCCATCGGTTCTCGAATGAAGGTCGATAGCCAAGGGAAACTCCGACACTTCCACCAAATTAGGAATATATATAGAGCCTCATATAAATCCTATTTGCATAGTATTTCATTAGACTAACCGACCGCTATTTTCCTTGCATGGTTGACCGGTGTCATCCGTCCACATATGACACACTAGGTGGTGCTTACGAGGTGTGAAGAAGAAATCCCAATAGTTGCCAGTTAATGTTTCAAGTTCATGTTATTAAGGTTCATGATCTTGATGCTGATCAAGTTATATTTGTAATCGTTACTTTTACAAGTATTTCGCTAATGTAATTTGAACTACTATTCTACCATTGTACTGGCTTCCGAACTATTATGTAAGACTTTGATATTATTTATATATATTTGTCATGTTTTTTTTCCAATGCTATAAGCCTGGGTTATTTTGGACGTGACAGTCTGATGTCATCAACGGTAATATTTTCTTGTGAACTAAGGGTGTTACAGATTTGTTATCAAAGCTAAATGTTTTGAAAATATATTTTCATAATAATTTATGAATCTTTAAATGTATTTATTTTTAAAGGTTTAAAAAAAATAATTATACATACTAATTATTTATCTATTTATAAGTAAAAATATCTTACTCATTTTAAATCGTATACATAATTTATTTGAGCTTGATAAAATGAATTAGAATTTGAAGACAAGAAAACTGTTTATCTCGCCACTTATGTTTTTGAAACACTGTCAAACTGTAGCAAAACTTCTCTACCTCTCTCCTAGTTGTCACAAAATAAAGATTTATGATCTTTAAAATTTCGAGTAGTCTCCCTTCCGATGTTGTGAACTCCTTTCTAGTCTTGGTGGGGTACAAGTATTAATAAATAGAAAATTTCACTTAGAGTAATGATTTGCGTGATTATATAGAAAAGTTTCATTACCCCTAAGTTGATGTGTGTCAAAATTCCAACCTCATTCCTTTGATTCACATCCAAATGGTGAATATGAGAAATCATTCTCGTCGTGGAGATTTTGGACCAAGCAATGCTTCTTGGATCCAATTACAAAGCACTGCTAATCAGTATCATGAGTTGGGAGCCAGTTCGCAAAACCATCCGGTGAACGGACACCAAGAGCAGGATAGCCTGTAAATGGGCCAAGCCGAACTGCCCACTAACCCAGCTGCTCCAGTTGACCTCAATACCGCCACTCTCGAAGCAATCAAATAGATAGTGGCTCAAGAAGTTGCTGGATTGACCGCTCATATGGTTCTCCTAGCAGCCCCTATTTCACAAATTACTGCCATAGATACTGTAATAGAGGAGTCTGCACCTCATGCTCATGAGCGTAGCGCTGGAAGGAGCTACAGTCGGGCACTAAAGGCCATAAACACTATGAATCCTGACTCCTATGATGGGACCGGTGAAGCTATGGAGGTCTCTTACTGGTTTGGGCATATGGAATGGTTGTTCAGGAATATCGTCTGTAGTGAGGCTGAGAAGGTTCACATAACCTCGCTCTATCTTAAGGATACGGAGAGTGAATGGTGGGAGTCCACTTGTTTAGCTGATCATCCTAAACCGAGTTGGGAGATGTTCATAACTAAGATGACTAACCGCTTCTTCTCAAAGGCTTTGAGAGAGGAGAAGCGAAAAAAGTTTCTCTACCTTAAGAATCATGGGCTGAAGGTGAAAGAGCTAGCAGAAAAATTTAATCATCTGATGCACTATTCCGATCTATCAATAGAGGAAGATAAAATATAGAACTTGCACGAATGTATGAATTCAGAATTACAACCTATGATGTTGCGCCATGGTTGCTCCACTCTTGAGGAGTACATTGATGCATTATTCAAAATGGAGTTATCCATGGAGAATTCAAAGAAGGCTAGAAATCATCAACATCAGAGTGCCAGTAGCCAACAGTACAACGAGTTTAAATGTCCGGCACCACCGTCTAACTTTTCCAAGGCATGCAAAGCCAGGATAGAGCCAGTTCAGTCAATGTCAACACAACGCTCTGAATAGAGTAAGGGTCCAGTTCAATGCTATAATTGTGGAGCTCCTGGCCATAAGAGCAATGTTTGCACGAAGCCTAGAAGGACCTATTTTACTTGTGGGAAGGATGGACATGTGCAGTCATATTGTCCTAAGAAGAGGCAAGATGGGGTTGAGTCTCAACAAGGCTAGTTAGTTATAACAACCGACCTCAACTAGGACCTGCAAGGACCGCGAATACTGTTATTCAACCAAATGTTCAGAGCAAGGGAAAAGCTATAATTGTATCATGAATCCAAGGCCAACGACTGTATGAGATGCATAAGGCTGATGAGCCAAATGTCTAGTTGCTCAAGGTACCATATACCTAGATTCTACCTCCGTATGCATATTATTTGATTTTGGTGCTACACATTCCTTTGTTTCAGAGAGTTGTGTCATTACGTTAGGCTTGGAATGCAATGATACATGCAAACCATTCGTAGTAAATCTTCCCAACGGGGAACAATTGATAGGAACCAGTCGATTGTCGAGATTCCTAGTGACCCTCCAAGGTCGAGAGTTTGAAGCTAACCTAATCTGTATTGCCATGGCTCCATACGACATTATTCTCTAGATGGTTTGCCTGTGTCATGAGGAGGTAATTGACTTTGTATAAGGACAATCACATTTTTATCTGGGGGCCATCAAGTGTGTAAGTTCAAGGGTCAGAATGATGCCTATAATGGGAACGTGATTAATGCTATGGCAACATTTAAGCTACTTCGACAAGGTTGTGTCGGGTATTTGTGTTATTTGGATGAGCCCAAAAAGGATGAAGTTCTAGTTCACGATATTCCTATTGTGCGTGAATTTGAGGATGTCTTCCTAGAAGAAATCACAGGTCTACCCCCCTAACCGTGATGTGGAGTTTACTATTGAGTTGGAACCAGGAACGACGCCGATCTCGAAGGCACCTTATTGAATGGCTCCAATAGAAATGAAAGAACTAAAGAAGTAGCTTGAAGAGTTGCTCTATAAGGGATATATTCGACGAAGTGCATCGCCATGGGGTGCCCTTGTCTTGTTCTTCAAGAAGAAAGATGGATCTTTTAGACTTTGCATCGATTATCGAGAGCTGAACAAAGTCATCATCAAAAACAACTACCTGTTGCCGAGGATTGATGACCTTCTAGATCAGTTACAGGGTGCCAAAGTCTTTTCGAAGACCGATCTGAGATTGGGTTACCAACAGGTCAGGATTCGTGAGGAGGATATTCCAGAGACTGCATTTCGTCCGATGTATGGACACTATGAATTTGTAGTCATGCCATTCGGACTAACAAATGCTCCTGTTTTATTCATGGACTTGATGCACAAGTGCTTTAGGCAGTATTTGGACAAAATTGTTGTGGTGTTCATTGACGACATCCTAATCTATTCCCCGAATGAAGGAACTCATGAAGAACATCTTCGAATTGCCTTATCAATTCTTCGGGAAAATCAGTTGTATGCCAAGTTGTCCAAGTGCGACTTTTGGTTAAAGGAAGTGTCCTTCTTTGGGCATGTGATCAACGAGAAAGGAGTAATGGTTGATCCACAAAAGATTGAAGTTGTTGCTAATTAGAAGCAACCACAGAATGTTAAAGAAGTGTGTAGTTTCTTGGGACTTGCAGGTTATTACAAACAGTTTGTGGAAGGATTTTTGAAGATTGCCTTGCCCATGACTTGTTTACTTCGCAAGGTTCATAAGAAGTTCACGTGGGATGAGAAGTGTGAGGCCGACTTCCAAAAATTTAAAAAGTGTCTCACATCTTCCCTAGTTTTAGCGTTGCCTGAAGGGTATGTGGTCTACAGTGATGCTTCAAAGCAAGGTTTGGGATGTGTGCTTATACAGAATATGAAAGTAATAGCATATGCATCTCGATAGATTAAGCCGTATGAGGCAAACTACCCTACCCATGACTAGGAGTTAGCCGCATTGGTGTTCTCTTTACAGATCTGGAGACACTATCTCTATGGTGTGCATTGCCAGATTTTCATTGACCATAAATTCCTGAAGTATGTGTTCACTCAAAAGGAATTAAATATGAGGCATCGTCGATGGTTGGAGTTACTCAAGGATTACGATATCGAGTTGCTCTACCATTCAGGAAAGGCCAACGTTGTAGCTAATGCATTGATCAGGAAAACGACTCATGAGACGGGTATAGCCTTGCTCACGGCTCGACCAGAATTGTAGCATGAATTGTTCAGAAGTGGTACTGAAGTATGGTTCAATTGTCAACAAGGGTATCTAAACATGTTGGAGGCTCAACCGACCTTGTTAGAGCAAATCAAAGAGAAACAGGCTGATGATATTGTCTTGATAAAGCTGTGCAGCGAAGTCCAAGATGGAAAAGCGCCTGGGTTTGTGATACAAGATGATGGATCATTTTGGTTTCAGAATCGCATTTTTGTGCCTGATGTTGTAGAAGTTTGTCAATTGATTCTGAAGGAATCTCACTCTTCGGCATATTCGGTGCATCCAGGCTCAAGTGAGATGTATAAAGACTTGTAGAGGAACTTCTGGTGGCCGGACACGAAGTGGGATGTTGCAGAGTTTGTGTCAAGATGTTTGACTTGCCAGAATGTGAAGATTGAACACTGTAGACCAGGTGGAGAGTTGCAACCTCTTCCGATACCGGTGTGGAAATGGCAAGACATTGCCATGGACTTTGTTACCGGATTGCCTAGAACTCAAGGGAAGAAAGATGCTATATGGGTGATTATTGACCGACTTACTAAGAGTGCTCATTTCGTTTGCTATCAAGTTGACTTGGGGAACCTAAAAGTGGCTGAAGTGTTTCTGCACGAGATAGTACATCTTCATGGTACTCCCAAAACCATAGTCTCTAAACGAGATGTTCGTTTTATGTCAAGGTTCTGGAAAGAACTACATAAGGCCATGGGGACGGAGTTGAGATTCAGTAATGCTTTTCACCCATAGACAGATGGTCAGTCAGAAAGGACGATTCAGATTCTTGAAGACATGTCGAGAGCTTGTGTCTTTGATCGAACCTTGATTTTGGAAAGTAGCTTAAGTCTGACAGAATTCACCTATAACAACAGTTGGAATGCGACCATTAAGATGGCCACTTTCGAAGCCTTGTATGGTCGGAAGTGCAGATCGCCTATTTGTTGGGATGAGAATGCTGACAAGACTTTGTTGGGTCTTGAGCTTGTGGAAAGGACTGCCTCAGATGTCGTGTGAATGAGACAGCGAGTGCTCACAACCCAGAGCAGACAAAAGTCCAATGCAGACTTAAAGCGTAAAGTCATTGAGTTTGGAGTTGGTGACAAGGTATTCGTGCGAGTGTATCTCTCAAAGGGATTGTTCAGATTCGGAAAGCGCGGGAGCTTAATCCTCTCTATGTTGGACCATTTGTAATCCTCGACTGAGTTAGCTCATTGGATTATCATCTGGCCTTAGCATCGTCAACACACTGAGTGGATAATGCATTTCATGTGTCCTTGTTGAGGAAATACGTTCCAGATGACTCTCACGTTCTCAATTATGATGACATCGAGATTCAAGAGAATGGAACGTATGAGGAGATACCCGTTCGTATACTGTAAAGAAAGGACAAGAAATTGCGCCACAAGATGGTTCCGCTTGTCAGAATTCTGTGGTCCAAGTCCAGATTCAAAGAAGTGACTTGGGAAACCTGGGAGACCGAAAGCCGATGTGCGTAGTCGCTATCGTGAATTGTTTTCAGCATCCTTTTTCAGGTCGAAACTTTTCTTGAGGAGATAGTGAGGTAATAACCCATATTCTTGTTCCGCATTGTTCTTTTTTCTATCTTTCGGACCTAGTCTTCTTTTGGTCAAGTTTCGGGATCAAAACTTTTTTAAGGGGGTAGTATTGTAATAACCCTCTCTTTTATACCTTAATAATTAATTTGATACTTAATTTGGTATATATTAAACTTTAATTATATTTTCAAGGGTATTTTTCTTGATTTTAAAAATACCTTGAAAAGACTAAGAATTAAATTGAAGGTTGAAATTATCCTAGAATGATGATTTTTACAACTTTAGAGAAACTATGGGTAAATTCCATATTTAAACACAAATTTTTACAATTCAATTTCAGCATCCACGTCCAACCATCTTCATCATTTTCCTACACTATTTTGAGGTCTCCTCCTCCTCTTCGTAGGCTCAAAGTCCTCCTATTGCAACCTCTTTCTTGTGTTCACCATGTGAGAATTGATGCATCCTTATCTCTTCATCATCCATCTTCATCATCACCATTGTCCTATGAATGAGGAGTTTCTTCCTCATTTTCAATCTCAGCCGGAATCAGAAATCCTCTCAGTTACTCTAGTTAGATCCTTTATTTCCTTATATTGAACACAAATTAAAATTCCCCATACTCAAATTGTTGGATTTTGACTCTTGAATCATCGAGTTCCATTTCCGAACGACATAGATTAGACTTCGAACAATTTAAGTCGTTCTTACACTTTGTTTTTATGTTGCTTTTGTGTTTCTGTATTTCTGAAGCTCTCATCAAAAGTTTTAAGAGATTATTAAGTCTAAATTGTATATCGACTCGATACGAATCCAACTCCACCAGCCTTGTCCAGTTTCATCGTCATTTGACGCCTGAATAAGATATTCGAAGTTCACTACGCAACCCAGCCTCTCATTTCCGGCTTGAACAGTGAGTGCTCACGGTTTTTCCTTTATCGAGCCTATCTTTCATACTTTATTGATGATAAACTTTATTTCATTTCCATATGAAACCAACGGTACCAAGAACGTCCATTTTTCGTTGTCATTTGATCATTGAACGAGCTTTTCAAAGTTCATTACGCAGTTCAACAACTGTTTCCAACGTGATTAGTAAGTGCTCACGATTTTTACATTTTCCAGATAATATACTTCATCATTTATGGATTTTCTTGATTCTAAATTATACTTCGTTTTGATAAAAAGCCAACGGTACCAACCATGTCCGATTCCGTCTCTATTTGAGCCTTAAACGAGCAGTTCGAACCCCGTTGTGTAGTAGCATCTATTACGCCGAATTATATTTGGGTTTTTTGTAATACTCTAAGTATTATGTCTAATTTTTTGTTTGAATCTACAAAAAATATTCCAATTTAATATAATATATATACGTATCCTTATATGTCACATCAATCAATTTGTTCGGGAATCGAGCTTGTCAACTAGGAGCTTCATCTCTGTTCAATACGTATCAACATCTTCCGAGTTAAGGCAAGTGGCGGTTCACTCTTGCTTATTTAATTTATCCCATATTTGTATTAATTAACAATAAATCGATTGTTATAGTAAGTTGGGATAAATTTATTCTCTTGTGTGTCAAGAACATTAATTATAAACCTAAAAAGAATATCATATTTAGGTTGTATGCATATAGTGACTACACTTATTATATATATTTATATACATTACTACCTTAGAATAATAGATGAACTATGTTGTGGATTGATGTGGATATATGAATGTGTAGTTAGCACGAGTATTCGTAGGAACACTATGTACCTTGCGAGGTCTAGTTGTTTCTTTATAACTTGGTATTAGGAGGATGTGCCCTAATATCTTTTGCTCATGACCGTACCTATATATGTCGATATATGTGGTGATGCACTTAGCTAGTGCCGACAATCGGGATTATTCCCTTTGTTCTCATTGTGAGACATTATTAAAAGCTTCAACTTGAATGTACGTTTTGAGAAGTAAAGAAGATAAGTGTTGTTATGCACATCGGGCAACTAGTACAACTTGGAAAATCGTTTGGCCAATCTGAATTCGCACAACACGTATGCGGTGAGGTTGGTCGTTGACCCAATTATTCATGCGAGGTATTTTTATAAAACTATTATTGGTTATTATCTAAAATGTTCCCACACAATTATATATTATACAAATAAAAATTCCTATATGACTTAATTCCCTTGAAGTATTCTCTTCTTATAAGTATTTCTCGTAAGACTCAATTCCTTTGGAGTCTTATCTTGTTATAAGTATTTTTCCATAAGACTCAATCCTTTGGAGTCTTCTCTTGCTATCTATCTATCTATCTATCTATCTATCTATCTATCTATCTATCTATCTATCTATCTATCTATCTATCTATCTATCTATCTATCTATCTATCTATCTATCTATCTATCTATCTATCTATCTATCTATCTATCTATCTATCTATCTATCTATCTATCTATCTATCTATCTATCTATCTATCTATCTATCTATCTATCTATCTATCTATCTATCTATCTATCTATCTATCTATCTATCTATCTATCTATCTATCTATCTATACATACATACATACATATATATATCTTTTCCTAATTTGGTCGAAGTGTTGGATTTTCCCTCGACTATCGGCTTTCATTTGAGAACCGATGAGTTTAACTAGATACAACTACCTAGAGCCTCATATAAATCTCATTCGCATAGTCTTTTATTAGACTAACATACCGGTATTTTTCTTGCATGGTTGACTGGTGTCATCCGTCCACATATGGCACATCAGGTGGTGCTTCCGAGGTGTGAAGAAGAAATCCCCATAGTTGGGAGTTAATGTTTCAAGTTCACGTTATCAAGGTTGACGATCCTGATGCTGAACAAGTTATATTTGTAATCGTTATTTTTCAAGTCTTCGAGTAATGTAATTTGAACTATTATTCTAACATTGTACTTGTTCCCGCACTATTATGTAAGACTTTGATATTATTTATATATATTTGTAATATAATCATAAATTTTTTAATCTGTTTATTATGATTAAAGAGGGGTACACTCCCTAATAAATATTTTTCACAATTTAATATATTTTGTTTTTTATAAATAAATTTGTTTAGTGGAGGTAGTTATAATTAGATAGATATATTAGAGATTATATATTAGATATTAGATATTAGATATTAGTTATTAGATGGATTAGATTAGATAGATCGATTATATTATATTAGATTAGATTTATTTTTTAAAAATTATCATGACTTAATATAATCATATATATTTTTATTTGGTTATTATGATTGAGGTACATTCCCTAATAAATATTTTTCATAATTAAATGTGTTTAGTTTTTCATAATTAAATGTGTTTAGTGGAGGCATTTAATGAGCGAGCACACCCCTAATTATTTTATATAACTAGGACCTTCAGGGCCGTGCATTTTGTATGCTTTTGCGTATTTCATGTTGCGCATATATTATTTTGTGTTAATTCTCCGTTTTTTGTTGATATGTTGTATTATGGTACACTTTGTGTAAAATTTTATTCCCTTTTTTATTTTATTTATCCTGTTTGATTACATGGGAACCCTTTTTTGGTGCGTTTTGTACTTCATCCATTACATCACCACATAATTAAATAATAAGTTTTTTAGTTAGACTGTCTTATTTTATATGAATGATATTTCTTTGTTTAATTTTTCTAAATTCTCATCTTTTTCTTCTCTCAAGTACCGTGTACCTCAACCTTTTTTATTCTAATTTTTTATTGTATGTTCTTTTAAAAAATTTCTTGTCTTGTTACATGTTTGTTTGTTTTTTACGGATGTTTTTTTTGTCGTCGTTGTTCTCTATTCCTTTTTTCTTCCCTTAACAGTACCATATAATACCTTTTTTTCCTTTGCTATGTCTTCTTATTTATTTTACTATTTTTTTTGTTCGTGCAACTTCCTTTGTTCAATGTCATTAAGTATTGTCATCATGGAAAAAGATATATGAGGGTTTAATGAATTCAACCGGTTAAAGGAAGATCAAAAGCTACATTACTATTATTTTAGTACCTGAATTAGGAACCTAAAACTCCACATTTACTTTTTTTATACCATCTCACATAATTTTATTCCAACAACTTGAAGACAATTAAAAATTAGATATTTTCTCAAAAGGTTGAATGATATTCAAACATATAGTGGTCTTGTTTGTCGAGATACATCATAATCAAGTCCTACAACCCTGAACATCACATATTAACCCAATTATTTATAATCAACTTATAAATAGATATTGTATTATAGAAAATAACATATATTTGTGATCTATACCAGATCTCACCATCACTACTAATGTGTTTTTTGAAATTCATATGCACTAATACAAAGTCTACAATGTTGTTTGTTTAGTGAAAATCCCATAATTAAAAGGAATTTTTTCTGTACATTAAGAGTATCTGGAGTGGTTGGGAGTCTGCATAATAGAGGTCTAATCGAGGCCAATATGAAACAGAATACTTAAATCATAATAAGGATAAGAAGCACAAATAAGAATTACTCAACCAAAAGGGGAATTAAGAAACGCCAATTTCTTTTGTACCTGATATAGATTCCCATATAATAACCGAAGGGAAGCAATCTACGGTAAGTTGTTGATCGAAGAAGATGGAAGCAGAGGGGGTGGTGAAAGCCGATGGAGGGGTGAATTTTCCTTTTGTAGAGGCGGAGAAAGAAAAAGAAGTGCCATAACCGATGAGTTTTGAGGTCGTACACACATAGTGAGGATTGGACGAAAGAAGGAGCTTATTAATCTAAAGGGAATTTAATGAATGAGAGGAAAGCGAAAGGTTTAAGCTCTAGTTGTAACCGTTACTTTACCTACAGGGGTATCTTGATGAGGGAGGCAATAATGTTGCTCAATCAATTAGTAAGTTGGAAGGTCATAAGTCATAACTCATAAGTATAGTATGTGAAGCATAAAGTTTGAATTGGGATAAATGAAAACAATATAATTATTATTAAAAATCTTAGAAATAAGAATGAATTGATTTTATAGTAATTTAATGCTTCAAAAACTCAACTTTATAAGTATTACTAGAGGTTGTTGCCCGTGCAAAGCACAGGCTATAATATAAATTTTTATGTGATTAAAATTCACTTTTGTATCTTATTAATATATACATTTTTATTTGTGTGATCAATTGATCTAAATAACATTGATATTATATATTATTGTTGTTTATCCCGAAATATATATTTCTCAAACAAAATTGATATTAATAGCATTTCTATATAAGACGGTCTATTTAAGTTTTTTGTTGTTGTGTTTATTGTGTCTTGCCTTTCCTTTCTATATATATTGGTTCTCAAATCCGATTTTTTAGCTATCATTAATTGGTTGTGTTGACTGGTTTTGAAACCGTCATAATAATTATCGTTTGACTTGTTTTTAAACCGTCATACTAATTAGCGTTCGATTGGTTTTTGTAGCTATCATTAATTGTAACTTTGAATTTGTATAATGTAGTTTTTTAGCTAGCATTAATTGGTTGTGTTGACTGGTTTTGAAACTGTCATAATAATTATCGTTTGACTTGTTTTTAAACCGTCATACTAATTAGTGTTTAACTGGTTTTTACTTCATGCGTTATATCTATTTAACTCGTTTGACTTGTAACTTTGAATTTGTAGTAGAACATTATGTTTTTTAATTCTTCATTTATTTATTGTAGTAGAATATTTTTTGGGATTTTTAATTGTGTTTTTTATTTGTTTTATTCTAGGAGTTATGTTGGAGTTAAAAAATTAATTGAAACTTAAAACATTGATGAAGAGAGATTTAATTTTTATTTCTAAATGTAATTTTGGTGGGTGAGTAAGGGTATAATATTTTTGGTAAAATCGTTTTAGATCTAAGGAGAAAATCGAGTTTGCCCTTAATTGTCAAAAGAATGTAAAATGATTTTGTAACAGATGAAGAGAATAATGTTTAATTAAATAAATGGTACATTAATTGTGAAGATAAAAGGAGTATTTGGAGTTTCAAATATAACCTAAATAGCTTTGACTTCATTCCAACTTTTCATTTGTGGGAATATGGTTAAAAAAATTAATTGAAACTTAAAACATTGATGAAGAAAATATTTTTGGTAAAATCGTTTTAGATCTAAGAAGAAAATCGAGTTTCTGATGTTGGGGATCCCGTATGTGGACAACTACAGAGCATACTTCTCAAATCGATTTAGATCTAAGAAGAAAATCGAGCATCTGATGTAGAGGATCCCGTATGTGGGCAACTACAGAGCATACTTCTCAAATCGATTTAGATCTAAGAAGAAAATCGAGTTTCTGATGTAGAGGACCCCGTATGTGGGCAACTACAGAGCATACTTCTCAAATCGAATTTTAAAATTAATTGAAAATTAAAACATTGATGAAGAGAATATTTTTGATAAAATCGTTTTAGATCTAAGAAGAAAAATCGAGTTTCTGATGTAGAGGATCCCGTATGTGGGCAACTATAGAGCATACTTCTCATATCGATTTAGATCTAAGAAGAAAATCGAGTTTCTGATGTAGAGGAAGAAAGATCAGGCTACTTGTTTTTAAGAGAGAGGAAGAGAGATCAATAATCTTAGAAAGATATTCTTGCACTTGTTTTTGTTTTTTGTGTGTAAATTTACAATGTAGAATGTCTCTATTTATAGGCTAAGGAGGAGGGATTAAGCTATTGGTCTAACCAAATTGGGCCGAACAAATTGGACTGAGTAATAGGAATTCTAGTGTTGCTAAACATGTAACAATAAGGAGGGTATTAATGATGCCAAACAATGTCAATTTTATAGTATATTAAGATAAGATAAGATTATGATGGATATGGAAATCTTAAATTCAACATTTACCCTATTGAAAAGTGTAATTGGAAAAAACTCATTCAAATTCATAAGCCCCACTTTGCAAATCTAACCCCCAATGAGTCTCAAAATTGATCACATGTCAATCCCCTCAACTAAAAGGTTATAATGATACTTAGATTAGTTAAATCTAAAATTCCCAAAGTTTGCAAAAAATAGACAGTTCTTATTATCCAGCAATAAGAAGGAAAAACATGGAGAAGGTAGGAAAAACAAAGGACCCTATAATCAACCCACAATTAAAAGGTAAATTAACACATAAAGTAGTATCTCTTCTCCCTTTCTACCAAAAGTGACACAATGCGGATTCCCCATGCTTACACAAGTAACACTCCAGATTGTACCATCAACCTCGAAATATGTTGGTACAACCTCCAAATATGCTTTAACAATAGATTAACTACATTGGAAGGTATTATTGTAGGTACAACTGTGAATTTTAAGAATTGGCTATCCCATATCAACTTTAACCTAATGCATTATACAACCAAAATAATGGTTATGACTGAAAAAGGTCATTAAAACAAAATGTAGTACAAACACGAAGATGCTAAATAAGAGGTACCTGTCCATCATCTTGAATTTCAGGAACGATTAGACCTGCACCACTGTAAATCTTATTTAGATGTGTAACATTTCATATCTATGGCTCCTATATATTACATAAGAGGAAAATCATAAGACAATTTAACTTCCAACTGCTCATAGAAATACTCGATAAGATAATAGAAATACTCGATAAGATAATGTAGAATGCGACCGGTCAAACTAACCAGGTATAAGTATCTCATTGTTAATGTGAAAGAATCTTGAGAAATTATGTGAACCAAATATGATATCTTTAATTAGTTATATTGATAGAAAATAAGTTTAATTAATGATATCTTAAGATTTGTTGACAAAATAAAGGAAACTTGTTTCATGCTCATAATAATTTGTTTGGATACAATAGAAATTTAAGACAAAATCCTAGATAATCAAATCATATCTATAACAAATTCAAAATTCAAAAGGCCACATTTACATTATCATGAATTTGTTTGCAGAGTATTATTTTAGGGTGTTTTTTTTAACTACCCCTTTTATACTCTTCCACAAGCAATTACCTCCCTAATTTCAAAAACGAGTTATTTGACCCTTTTTATATGAAAATCCTAAAATTATAGCCTATCTACTACAATTTTTATCATCAACAAATTATTTTCCAAAATTTATTGTCATCAACACTTCAATTTATTGTCATCAACAAATAATTTTCCAAATTTTACTGTCAACAACACAATTTATTTTCTTCAACACTTAAATTTATTGTCATCAACAATTGATTTCTAACTTTTATTGTCATCAACACAATTTATTGTAATTAACACTTAAATTTATTGTTATCAACAAATAATTTTTCAAATTTTATTATCATCAACACAATTTATTGTCATCTACACACAAATTTATTATCATCAACAAATAATTTTCCAAATTTTATTGCCAACATCACAATTTATTGTCATCAATACTTAAATTTATTGTCATCAATAATTGATTTCTAAATTTTATTGTCATCACTTAAATTTACTGTCATAAACACATAAATTTATTGTCATCAACAAATGATCTTCATATTTTATTGCCATCAACACTTAAATTTATTATCACTAACAATTTTTTTTCCAAAATTTATTGTCAGCCACACAATTTATTGTCATCAACACTTATATTTATTGTCATCAACATAATTTATTGTCATCAACACTTAAATGTATTGTCATCAACAAATGATTTTCCCAATTTTATTGTTATCAACACAATTTTTGTCATCAACACTTAAATTTATTTTCATTAACAATTTTTTTTCAATTTTATTGTCATCAACACTTAAATTTATTATCATCAATAAATGATTTTAAAATTTTATTGTCATCAACACAATTTATTATTATCAACACTTAAATTTATTATCATCAACAACTGATTTCTAAATTTATTGTCATCAACACAATTTATTGTCATCACTTAAGTTTATTGTCATTAACACTTAAATTTATTATCATTAACAAATGATTTTTCAAATTTTATTATTCATCAACACTCAAATTTATTATTATCAACAAATAATTTTTCAAATTTTATTATCATCACACAGTTTATTGTCATCAACACTTAAATTATTGTCATCAACAAATGACTTTCCAAATTTTTTGTCATCAAAACAATTTATTGTCATCAACACTTAAATTTATTGTCATCGCCAATGATTTTCCAAATTTTATTGTCATCATTACTTAAAATTATTGTCATCAACACTCAAATTTATTATCATCAACGCAATTTATTGTCATCAACACTTCAATATTTTGTCATCAACAAATTATTTTCCAAATTTTATTGTCATCAAGACAATTTATTTTCATCAACACTTAAATTTATTGTCATCAATACAATTTATTGTCATCAACACTTAAATTTATTGGCATCAACAAATTATTTTCCAAATTTTATTGTCATTAAAACAATTTATTGTCATTACTACTTAAATTTATTGTCATCAACATTTAAATTTATTGTCATCAACACAATTTATTGTCATAAGCACTTGAATGTATTGTCGTCAACAAATGATTTTCCAAAATTTTATTGTCATCAAAACAATTTATTGTCATCAATACTTAAATTTATCGTCCTCAACTCTTAAATTTATTGTAATCAACAAATGATTTTCCAAATTTTATTGGCATCAAAACAATTTATTGTCATCACTACTTAAATTTATTGTCATCAACACTTAAATTTATCGTCATCATATAATTTATTGTCATCAATACTTAAATGTATTTTCATCAACAAATGATTTTTCAAATTTTAAAATAGTAACCTACATGGGAATTGAACCTACATGTATGTGTTTTAGACACATTGCTTTTTCTTTTAAACTAATAGGCTATGTCAATTAACATTACAATAACATTAATAGCATATACTCGTGAAAAACATACTTTGGTAAGTAGAAAAAGGATACATCTTGAATTAAGATGTTCATGTACTTTTTAGTAAGTTGCTAAACAACATAAGCCCCAATTTGTTCATTGTGGACAACAATTCGATACCATTGTGCTGGTTTTGGTAGGTCAGTACTTAGAGTTCTTTGGTCAAACATCCCTCCTGTTCCTACATTAAAGACTGTCAACGTTTTTCCTACATTAAGGACCTTATGCACATGTATTTGGCCAACCTTTCCACATTATACTGCATGCAAAAAAACTTCCAGCAATTCATAATCTTCATTTGGCATGTTCAAACTTCAGTATTACAGATCTGGTCCTATCTTCTCATATCTTACATAACCACATACATCAGTAAGTAACAAATACCTTATGAACGCCCCTGAAACTCCATCCTCTCTTAGGGTCGACCCCTTGAGGTACTCTTTCCCTCTTTTCGGACATAAAACTACTGTTGTTATCCTCGGCTACATTCTTGTTGTTAGCATCGGTTTCACTATCAAAGGGTGTAGTAGAGTACCACATTTTTGAGTTCCTTTGGGCGCCAAGCACTACAATACTTCTCACAAAATCAAAACAGTCACACGAAAATACAACCAATTTTGAATGGTTAACAAACACAAGTCTATGCCCAACAAACTCTTGCGGTGAGGACTAGCAGAGGGCAACAAGAGAGTGAGCATTACTGGTGAAGATGGATGAGTACCAAGGATGGCGAACAAAGCCTCTCAAACTCAGTATCTCACCCTCCGTGTATCTGGAAACCTCAGCATTAGTGCCATTCCATCCCTTGAATAGATTCCCTTCCCTAGAAGAAGAATGAAATTCTCCTCCAAAATCCTGAAACTGTGAATCGTTAATTCTCCTCCAAAATATATGATCTAGGTATGAAGGCTCGGTTTTGTAGAAAAAAATCATATTACATGTTTTTGCAGCAAAGAATCTATCATTTTCTGACCATTGTTTGATACCATACCAACTCTAGTATTCATCAGCAAATTAACATCATACAGAAATTCCAAATTATGATTGGTTGTAGAAGTGGGCGGGTAATCAATAATTGTTGAGATGAACAAAATCACAGATAAGAAAACGTGAGGATCGAAATAGGACATAAATCAAAGAAAGTTGGCTCTTACACCAGAACAAGGAATGAAAGAAAAAGCATAAGAAGCGTGATTAAGAGCAGGAGAACTTGTTAACACCGAAGTTTGCCACAAAATTGACACTAGAACCGTGAAATTGCAGATAAAATTGCAACAAACAAAAAGGGACCTGATGGCATTATACTGGCCACATAGTCCCGGCGAAAGCTTGCGATTATTGGTTGCGTCGATAACCGCGGATAAACGGTCAACCGTCTTTTGATTCACCATCTGAGTAGTGCTGTCAGAGGATGATGATTCCGGCGATGGTATGGATGAAGAGGAAGAAGAAGCAAATCTCGGTCTGAAACCGCCATGGATGTGTCGTTGGTGGCAGATGATATAGCGAGAGAGGAGAGCAGGTGAGGAAAGAGGAGAATTCGGAGGAGATCGAGCAGTGGGGGAGGGAGAGGAGTTTATTTATAGGGGTACGAAAACATAAATTGTTGAAAGAGAGGGTAAGCAATAAGAATTAAGCTAGAAAGTGGACAATGGGCCCAATTTCTTCTATATTTTAATGATTCTATACCTTTCATTTTCCATACTTAACATTAACCTAGTTTCAAATCGTGTATATCAATTTCCTACTGTTCGCTCCTTGTTGGTAGAGTTGTTGAGTTAATTTCAACAAAATTGACTTCATTACTTTCTTGGCTATGAATCATGGGACACACACTATTATTGTCAAATTACATGGACCCTACGTCCAACACGAACAAGGGGGTCGTGCATGTACGCGTGTATAAGCGCAGTCCGACCCAACATACAAGCCCAACGGGGTTCCATCCTAAAACCAATTGGCAATAGGAGGAGTAATCCATGGGTTTATATAGTAGGCACTTTATCTCCCAACTTCCGATGTGGGATACTATCTCAACACGCCCCTGCAAGTGCAACGGGCCTCAACTGACCCAGTTGACACTTGAATAGACGAGTGTGGGTAGGCATCTCATTCTCGATAGAAAACATCCCAACCAACTCGTGGGCCCAAGTCCGAATCTCGGCTCTGATACCATGTCAAATTACATGGGCCCTACGTCCAACACGGACAAGGGGGTCGTGCACGCACGCGCGCATAAGCGCTGTCCGGCCCAACATACAAGCCCAATGGGGTTTCATCCTAAAACCAATTGGCAATAGGAGGAGTAATCCATGATTTTATATATTAGGCACTATATCTCCCAACTTCCGATGTGGGATACTATCTCAACACGCCCCCGCAAGTGCAAAGGGCCTCAATTGGCCCAGTTGGCACTTGAACAAATGAGTGTGGGTAGGCATCTCATTCTCTTTATAGCCAACATCCAACCAACTCGTGGGCCCAGGGACGAATCCCGGCTCTGATACCATGTCAAATTACATGGGCCCTACATCCAACACGGACAAGGGGGTCGTGCATGTACGCGCGCATAAGCGCAGTTCGACCCAACATACAAGCCCAAAGGGGCTCCATCCTAAAACCAATTGGCAATAGGAGGAGTAATCCATGGATTTATATAGTAGGTGCTTTATCTCTCAACTTCCGACGTGGGATACTATCTCAACAATTATTATTAGAAAAGATATAATGTAAAGGTTAAGAAATCAGTTTGAGATTATTAGGAATGAATCATGGGACACACACTATTGTTATTTTAAAATTTTGAAGAAAATTTATGATTAATATAAATTTTGATTCCTCACACTATTAACCTAATCTAGCAGCTATTGTATCCATTATAACTTATTATGTTTCCAACCTCACTTTTTATTTTATTTACCGGGAGGAGGGACAATAGAATTTGCATCACTAGTTTTCTTGGTAGCCTATCCTCTCATCATCAATCCAAATCCTCCTCTACATGCATCTTCATTTGAGAGAAAAAATCTATCTTACAAGACGTCTCAAACTTTAATCAAAATTGAACTATCAACAGAATGTTGAACAAAACATACATAATTTTGATCATTTTTTCTCCTGAACAAAAACATACATAATTTTGATCATTTTTTTCTCCTAAACAAAAACGTAGAGATGGAAAAAATGGTGGAAAGATGAACAAAATGGTGGAAACTAACATGTTCTCTTGGCAGCCCATCTTCTCATCATCAATCCAAATCCTCCTCCAGATGCATCTACATTTGGGAGCAAAAATCTATCTTAAAGGATGTCTCAAAATTTAAACAAAATTGAATTGTAAATCTAGTGAGTCAAAAGGGCTACCTTTTGGACATCAATGCTGCAAAATTCACCATACTGATGATCTCTACAATCAACAGAATGCTAAACAAAAACATACATAATTTTGATCATTTCTTCTTCTGAACAAAAACATAGAGCTGAACAAATGGTGGAAACTAACCGGGAATATTAATGGTAGTAAAACTTTGCAGCTTCTTCCTTTCCATTGAAAAGTTGCTCAGGACAGAAAAGTTGTCTATAGGTTCAATCAATGAGAATAGCCTCAAGATCAACAAAGACAACACGAGGTACATGCTTCACTGCACCGTCACCTTCACCAACAGTTTTGTCACCTTGCATTTGCCCATCAGAATGAAAATACGACAGAAGTACAATTCAGAAACCATAACATATATTTCAAACATAGTGACAATGCACACAAAGCAACCCTGAGTATCAAATTAAAGCTTGTAATCACAACAACAGAGAAAAAAACTGAAAGAGGAAAGAGTGTTGAATCCGAGCAATTAGGTCCATCTGCAAATCACATAAAACATTAAACAAAATTCAACAAATTGAATCATACCAATGTCCAATGTTAGCGAAATGTGAAAGGAATGTTGTTACCTCATGGTGAGCAGAGAGTCGACATCTATCGGTTTGGCGAGCTAGTCATATTTTCTTCAACACATAACTGAGAAAATCCACAAACAATCAATTTAGGAGAATGATAGTAAAAAATGCAAGGATATCAATAGTGAGCAAATTAAGATTTTGTGAACCAATCTCAAGAAGACATTACCCTGGCAAAGCTCCTTTCACCTATAGTCTTGCCAAGCTCGTACTTGCCAACTCACGTCCTCGTCGAAGGGTTTGGGTTGTCGGGCTCGTTCTTGATAACTCGCATCCTAGAACTTGAACGGTGCTCGAACCATCATAGTTCAGTTTAGGTAGCTCAGATGGGTACTTAACAGGTTTTGAGATACTCTGAAAGAGTGAAATTGGATTGTATTGTCACAAATAAGTACAATTTTTACATGATTTAGTTGAGTAAGTCAAGTGCTACCATACCTTTAATTTTCTATTAACATCGATTCTAGTACCACCAATCCCGTTCATAAAAACATATTAAACAATTAAGGAGCTGAACAGAATTGATCTTGTTAAGTATACAATAAGAAGAGGATTAACATACAAAACATATTCAGTAATGATCTTATCAGTGTAAGGTGTAAGCATCCATATTAAGCAATTGCTCAATCCTGTTAACACTACTACCATTAGAATAAAAATATATCTTCATTGGCATTTATCTAAAAGCACAATCCTCACTGATCTGTAGAATATTTCTACAAGCAGTATCATCAAATAGGTTAATTAAGGGCTTTGTAAAAGTGCATATTCTCACCATGAAGTATAAGAATGGAAACAATGATGAAATAGGAAGAGTTGCACATTGAGAATAAAAGAACATCAGACTTTTGAAAGTTAAATTATAGTCAGTATAAACAAAGTAGTATTAAGACATGTGAATGTGGCTGCATAAACCTATAATTATCCTATTTCATGACAAAGGATTGCTTTGAAGGCCAATTCATGAGCGAATACGTGGTTAAATATTTATTCGTGGGTATGAAAAAGGAATGCTTTGAAGCATGTTTAAGACTGGGGAAACCTAAAATTAAAAGAAAGGTAACCGAACAGAAAATCAGTGTCAACAAATCGACCTGGGAAAGATGACCCCATTAGCCCGCAATACCAAAGTTCCGGTCACATAGCTTCACCACTTGGTCATGCATTATCTTAGGCTTTGTGGAATCCCTAATATCAACCTAGAATGCGCAACACATGTAGGATTTTTCATCAATTACACAATTCGACCCCCTAATTTATAGAACAGGATACCGAAACTGAAATTCGACACAACATACCAAATTGAAGTCGTTGTCATGGCCATGGTACTTGACAAAGTTTGGATTCTCGACAATTGAGGAAGGAGGATTGGGAGGTTGAATGCTTATCGGGAGATTGGACGCCCATGGAAATGGAAATGGAAATGGGTGAGACACGGAGAGTGGGGTTTGGTCGGAAGAGGGAGTTAGGACGGATAGAAGAGAATGAAACGGCATTGAGAGTGGAGAGTGTTGGAATCGTTTTACATGAAGGTATTTTGTCGTTACAAATTATAAAAATTAAAAACAAAGATATGGTCAAACCTAAAGATATGGTGAGAAGGAAGGAAACACTTTAAAGGAAGGGGAAAATGGAATGTATAAATAAATTCACACTTAATGGGATCTGTAAATTCACATTTACTGTTTTGAAATCCCCTAATATTTTAGATTAAGATTAAGACTAGGACCTTCTGGCTCGTGCTACACATGGTCCATTTATATTATTTTTGTATGCTTTTGCGTATTTCATGTGTGTGTATGTTATTTTTTATTTTGTTTCTTGACTCTCCATTTTTTGTTGTCATATTGTGTTATGATATCGTTTTTTAAAGTTTTGTTTCTCTTTTTATTTTATTTGTCATGTTTGGTTATCATTGAACCATTTTTGTGTAGGTACTTCATCCATTATTTCATAAGAATTCAATCCAATAATTAAATAATAAGCTTATTATGAAGACTGTCTTATTTTATATGACTGACATTTCTTTATGTAATTTTTTCAAATTGACTGTTCAACCATTGCATATTGGATGAAGCTAAAGAGATGAAATTCATAAATATAATTAACTTTTTTTTGGCAAATGTTTTTTGTCGTTGGTGTTCTCTGTTCCTTTATTTCTTCCCTTAATAGTACTATGTACTACCCTTCTTTCCTTTGGATATATCTTCTTTCCCCCCTTTTTTTGGGTCAGTGCACCTTACTTTGTTCAGTGCCATTAAGTATTGCCATTATGGAAGAAAGATATATAAGAGTATAATGAATTCAACCTGTTACGGGAAGATCAAGAGCCATAGATGTTTAGAATTCGAAGAACTGAATGGATTAGGGTTCTTCAAAGGGGCAGAATAGGGTAATGTGGACTGATAGGTAATTGATTATTATTTTGGAATCTTAATTAGGAATCTTAACCCACATTCATTGTTTTGTGCTTCGCACGGTCCATTGTATCGATTGATCTATGTAAACCTCATAAAGTAGTTATGTACGTCGTAGACTTATCATTAACTTCACTTACTTGTACACTTTATTTTTATTTTAAGATATGTCATTATATTCATTGTAATAAAATATCTAGTATATATAGGGAAAACATAATCTCCACGGATATCAATACTGAAGCTCTATTTGTAATAGGATTATCATTTTATATTTTAAAATATTTAATAGACATGGAGCACTAAGCGAGGAGTAGTAGGAGACAAAAAAGATTACGCAAAAAGCATGTAGATTTAGATTCTTTAAGTCATTTGTAACTGTCATTATAATAATAGAAGTGTTTGTAATCATTTTTAATTATAACAAAAATGTTTGTAAGATTATGAAAAGTGTGTAAAATTTCTTAAACAATATGTTTTAAAAGAAAATTAGTCCGTACCGGAAACGTATTATATATATATATATATAGAAGACGTTTCCGG
>NW_027369632.1:0-41272 GCF_046119375.1 Phyllobates terribilis | reverse complement strand
TTTCATTCAGTCAGTAGTTTCAAACATTTCTGGTATATGAAAAACATGTTTTTCAATGGCAAAAATCAATGAATATTGTAAATGCACAAACAGTAATATCTCCACATTGCACGGTGCAATTCTGAAATTTTTTGCTTTTTCCTGTTAATCCTAGCATGATAAAGAAGATTCAAAGAGAGTGAGATGCCAGCTCCTTTCATTCAGTCAGTAGCTTCAAACATTTCTGGTATATGAAAAACATGTTTTTCAATGGCAAAAATCAATGAATATTGTAAATGCACAAACAGTAATATCTCCACATTGCACGGTGCAATTCTGAAATTTTTTGCTTTTTCCTGCTAATCCTAGCATGATAAAGAAGATTCAAAGAGAGTGAGATGCCAGCTCCTTTCATTCAGTCAGTAGCTTCAAACATTTCTGGTATATGAAAAACATGTTTTTCAATGGCAAAAATCAATGAATATTGTAAATGCACAAACAGTAATATCTCCACATTGCACGGTGCAATTCTGAAATTTTTTGCTTTTTCCTGCTAATCCTAGCATGATAAAGAAGATTCAAAGAGAGTGAGATGCCAGCTCCTTTCATTCAGTCAGTAGCTTCAAACATTTCTGGTAAATGAAAAACATGTTTTTCAATGGCAAAAATCAATGAATATTGTAAATGCACAAACAGTAATATCTCCACATTGCACGGTGCAATTCTGAAATTTTTAGCTTTTTCCTGTTAATCCTAGCATGATAAAGAAGATTCAAAGAGAGTGAGATGCCAGCTCCTTTCATTCAGTCAGTAGCTTCAAACATTTCTGGTATATGAAAAACATGTTTTTCAATGGCAAAAATCAATGAATATTGTAAATGCACAAACAGTAATATCTCCACATTGCAAGGTGCAATTCTGAAATTTTTTGCTTTTTCCTGCTAATCCTAGCATGATAAAGAAGATTCAAAGAGAGTGAGATGCCAGCTCCTTTCATTCAGTCAGTAGCTTCAAACATTTCTGGACGTTTTTCAATGGCAAAAATCAATGAATATTGTAAATGCACAAACAGTAATATCTCCACATTGCACGGTGCAATTCTGAAATTTTAGCTTTTTCCTGTTAATCCTAGCATGATAAAGAAGATTCAAAGAGAGTGAGATGCCAGCTCCTTTCATTCAGTCAGTAGCTTCAAACATTTCTGGTATATGAAAAACATGTTTTTCAATGGCAAAAATCAATGAATATTGTAAATGCACAAACAGTAATATCTCCACATTGCAAGGTGCAATTCTGAAATTTTTAGCTTTTTCCTGTTAATCCTAGCATGATAAAGAAGATTCAAAGAGAGTGAGATGCCAGCTCCTTTCATTCAGTCAGTAGCTTCAAACATTTCTGGTATATGAAAAACATGTTTTTCAATGGCAAAAATCAATGAATATTGTAAATGCACAAACAGTAATATCTCCACATTGCACGGTGCAATTCTGAAATTTTTTGCTTTTTCCTGCTAATCCTAGCATGATAAAGAAGATTCAAAGAGAGTGAGATGCCAGCTCCTTTCATTCAGTCAGTAGCTTCAAACATTTCTGGACGTTTTTCAATGGCAAAAATCAATGAATATTGTAAATGCACAAACAGTAATATCTCCACATTGCACGGTGCAATTCTGAAATTTTTAGCTTTTTCCTGTTAATCCTAGCATGATAAAGAAGATTCAAAGAGAGTGAGATGCCAGCTCCTTTCATTCAGTCAGTAGCTTCAAACATTTCTGGTATATGAAAAACATGTTTTTCAATGGCAAAAATCAATGAATATTGTAAATGCACAAACAGTAATATCTCCACATTGCACGGTGCAATTCTGAAATTTTTAGCTTTTTCCTGTTAATCCTAGCATGATAAAGAAGATTCAAAGAGAGTGAGATGCCAGCTCCTTTCATTCAGTCAGTAGCTTCAAACATTTCTGGTATATGAAAAACATGTTTTTCAATGGCAAAAATCAATGAATATTGTAAATGCACAAACAGTAATATCTCCACATTGCACGGTGCAATTCTGAAATTTTTTGCTTTTTCCTGCTAATCCTAGCATGATAAAGAAGATTCAAAGAGAGTGAGATGCCAGCTCCTTTCATTCAGTCAGTAGCTTCAAACATTTCTGGACGTTTTTCAATGGCAAAAATCAATGAATATTGTAAATGCACAAACAGTAATATCTCCACATTGCACGGTGCAATTCTGAAATTTTTAGCTTTTTCCTGTTAATCCTAGCATGATAAAGAAGATTCAAAGAGAGTGAGATGCCAGCTCCTTTCATTCAGTCAGTAGCTTCAAACATTTCTGGACGTTTTTCAATGGCAAAAATCAATGAATATTGTAAATGCACAAACAGTAATATCTCCACATTGCAAGGTGCAATTCTGAAATTTTTAGCTTTTTCCTGCTAATCCTAGCATGATAAAGAAGATTCAAAGAGAGTGAGATGCCAGCTCCTTTCATTCAGTCAGTAGCTTCAAACATTTCTGGTATATGAAAAACATGTTTTTCAATGGCAAAAATCAATGAATATTGTAAATGCACAAACAGTAATATCTCCACATTGCAAGGTGCAATTCTGAAATTTTTAGCTTTTTCCTGCTAATCCTAGCATGATAAAGAAGATTCAAAGAGAGTGAGATGCCAGCTCCTTTCATTCAGTCAGTAGCTTCAAACATTTCTGGTATATGAAAAACATGTTTTTCAATGGCAAAAATCAATGAATATTGTTAATGCACAAACAGTAATATCTCCACATTGCACAGTGCAATTCTGAAATTTTTTGCTTTTTCCTGCTAATCCTAGCATGATAAAGAAGATTCAAAGAGAGTGAGATGCCAGCTCCTTTCATTCAGTCAGTAGCTTCAAACATTTCTGGTATATGAAAAACATGTTTTTCAATGGCAAAAATCAATGAATATTGTAAATGCACAAACAGTAATATCTCCACATTGCAAGGTGCAATTCTGAAATTTTTTGCTTTTTCCTGCTAATCCTAGCATGATAAAGAAGATTCAAAGAGAGTGAGATGCCAGCTCCTTTCATTCAGTCAGTAGCTTGAAACATTTCTGGTATATGAAAAACATGTTTTTCAATGGCAAAAATCAATGAATATTGTAAATGCACAAACAGTAATATCTCCACATTGCACGGTGCAATTCTGAAATTTTTTGCTTTTTCCTGCTAATCCTAGCATGATAAAGAAGATTCAAAGAGAGTGAGATGCCAGCTCCTTTCATTCAGTCAGTAGCTTCAAACATTTCTGAGGACATATGTTTTTCAATGGCAAAAATCAATGAATATTGTAAATGCACAAACAGTAATATCTCCACATTGCACGGTGCAATTCTGAAATTTTTAGCTTTTTCCTGTTAATCCTAGCATGATAAAGAAGATTCAAAGAGAGTGAGATGCCAGCTCCTTTCATTCAGTCAGTAGCTTCAAACATTTCTGGTATATGAAAAACATGTTTTTCAATGGCAAAAATCAATGAATATTGTAAATGCACAAACAGTAATATCTCCACATTGCAAGGTGCAATTCTGAAATTTTTTGCTTTTTCCTGCTAATCCTAGCATGATAAAGAAGATTCAAAGAGAGTGAGATGCCAGCTCCTTTCATTCAGTCAGTAGCTTCAAACATTTCTGGTATATGAAAAACATGTTTTTCAATGGCAAAAATCAATGAATATTGTAAATGCACAAACAGTAATATCTCCACATTGCACGGTGCAATTCTGAAATTTTTAGCTTTTTCCTGTTAATCCTAGCATGATAAAGAAGATTCAAAGAGAGTGAGATGCCAGCTCCTTTCATTCAGTCAGTAGCTTCAAACATTTCTGGACGTTTTTCAATGGCAAAAATCAATGAATATTGTAAATGCACAAACAGTAATATCTCCACATTGCAAGGTGCAATTCTGAAATTTTTTGCTTTTTCCTGCTAATCCTAGCATGATAAAGAAGATTCAAAGAGAGTGAGATGCCAGCTCCTTTCATTCAGTCAGTAGCTTCAAACATTTCTGGTATATGAAAAACATGTTTTTCAATGGCAAAAATCAATGAATATTGTAAATGCACAAACAGTAATATCTCCACATTGCAAGGTGCAATTCTGAAATTTTTAGCTTTTTCCTGTTAATCCTAGCATGATAAAGAAGATTCAAAGAGAGTGAGATGCCAGCTCCTTTCATTCAGTCAGTAGCTTCAAACATTTCTGGACGTTTTTCAATGGCAAAAATCAATGAATATTGTAAATGCACAAACAGTAATATCTCCACATTGCACGGTGCAATTCTGAAATTTTTAGCTTTTTCCTGTTAATCCTAGCATGATAAAGAAGATTCAAAGAGAGTGAGATGCCAGCTCCTTTCATTCAGTCAGTAGCTTCAAACATTTCTGGTATATGAAAAACATGTTTTTCAATGGCAAAAATCAATGAATATTGTAAATGCACAAACAGTAATATCTCCACATTGCACGGTGCAATTCTGAAATTTTTAGCTTTTTCCTGTTAATCCTAGCATGATAAAGAAGATTCAAAGAGAGTGAGATGCCAGCTCCTTTCATTCAGTCAGTAGCTTCAAACATTTCTGGACTTTTTCAATGGCAAAAATCAATGAATATTGTAAATGCACAAACAGTAATATCTCCACATTGCAAGGTGCAATTCTGAAATTTTTTGCTTTTTCCTGCTAATCCTAGCATGATAAAGAAGATTCAAAGAGAGTGAGATGCCAGCTCCTTTCATTCAGTCAGTAGCTTCAAACATTTCTGGTATATGAAAAACATGTTTTTCAATGGCAAAAATCAATGAATATTGTAAATGCACAAACAGTAATATCTCCACATTGCACGGTGCAATTCTGAAATTTTTAGCTTTTTCCTGTTAATCCTAGCATGATAAAGAAGATTCAAAGAGAGTGAGATGCCAGCTCCTTTCATTCAGTCAGTAGCTTCAAACATTTCTGGTATATGAAAAACATGTTTTTCAATGGCAAAAATCAATGAATATTGTAAATGCACAAACAGTAATATCTCCACATTGCACGGTGCAATTCTGAAATTTTTTGCTTTTTCCTGTTAATCCTAGCATGATAAAGAAGATTCAAAGAGAGTGAGATGCCAGCTCCTTTCATTCAGTCAGTAGCTTCAAACATTTCTGGTATATGAAAAACATGTTTTTCAATGGCAAAAATCAATGAATATTGTAAATGCACAAACAGTAATATCTCCACATTGCACGGTGCAATTCTGAAATTTTTTGCTTTTTCCTGCTAATCCTAGCATGATAAAGAAGATTCAAAGAGAGTGAGATGCCAGCTCCTTTCATTCAGACAGTAGCTTCAAACATTTCTGGTATATGAAAAACATGTTTTTCAATGGCAAAAATCAATGAATATTGTAAATGCACAAACAGTAATATCTCCACATTGCACGGTGCAATTCTGAAATTTTTTGCTTTTTCCTGCTAATCCTAGCATGATAAAGAAGATTCAAAGAGAGTGAGATGCCAGCTCCTTTCATTCAGTCAGTAGCTTCAAACATTTCTGGTATATGAAAAACATGTTTTTCAATGGCAAAAATCAATGAATATTGTAAATGCACAAACAGTAATATCTCCACATTGCACGGTGCAATTCTGAAATTTTTAGCTTTTTCCTGTTAATCCTAGCATGATAAAGAAGATTCAAAGAGAGTGAGATGCCAGCTCCTTTCATTCAGTCAGTAGCTTCAAACATTTCTGGTATATGAAAAACATGTTTTTCAATGGCAAAAATCAATGAATATTGTAAATGCACAAACAGTAATATCTCCACATTGCAAGGTGCAATTCTGAAATTTTTGCTTTTTCCTGCTAATCCTAGCATGATAAAGAAGATTCAAAGAGAGTGAGATGCCAGCTCCTTTCATTCAGTCAGTAGCTTCAAACATTTCTGGACGTTTTTCAATGGCAAAAATCAATGAATATTGTAAATGCACAAACAGTAATATCTCCACATTGCACGGTGCAATTCTGAAATTTTTAGCTTTTTCCTGTTAATCCTAGCATGATAAAGAAGATTCAAAGAGAGTGAGATGCCAGCTCCTTTCATTCAAGTCAGTAGCTTCAAACATTTCTGGTATATGAAAAACATGTTTTTCAATGGCAAAAATCAATGAATATTGTAAATGCACAAACAGTAATATCTCCACATTGCAAGGTGCAATTCTGAAATTTTTAGCTTTTTCCTGTTAATCCTAGCATGATAAAGAAGATTCAAAGAGAGTGAGATGCCAGCTCCTTTCATTCAGTCAGTAGCTTCAAACATTTCTGGTATATGAAAAACATGTTTTTCAATGGCAAAAATCAATGAATATTGTAAATGCACAAACAGTAATATCTCCACATTGCACGGTGCAATTCTGAAATTTTTTGCTTTTTCCTGCTAATCCTAGCATGATAAAGAAGATTCAAAGAGAGTGAGATGCCAGCTCCTTTCATTCAGTCAGTAGCTTCAAACATTTCTGGACGTTTTTCAATGGCAAAAATCAATGAATATTGTAAATGCACAAACAGTAATATCTCCACATTGCACGGTGCAATTCTGAAATTTTTAGCTTTTTCCTGTTAATCCTAGCATGATAAAGAAGATTCAAAGAGAGTGAGATGCCAGCTCCTTTCATTCAGTCAGTAGCTTCAAACATTTCTGGTATATGAAAAACATGTTTTTCAATGGCAAAAATCAATGAATATTGTAAATGCACAAACAGTAATATCTCCACATTGCACGGTGCAATTCTGAAATTTTTAGCTTTTTCCTGTTAATCCTAGCATGATAAAGAAGATTCAAAGAGAGTGAGATGCCAGCTCCTTTCATTCAGTCAGTAGCTTCAAACATTTCTGGTATATGAAAAACATGTTTTTCAATGGCAAAAATCAATGAATATTGTAAATGCACAAACAGTAATATCTCCACATTGCACGGTGCAATTCTGAAATTTTTTGCTTTTTCCTGCTAATCCTAGCATGATAAAGACGATTCAAAGAGAGTGAGATGCCAGCTCCTTTCATTCAGTCAGTAGCTTCAAACATTTCTGGACGTTTTTCAATGGCAAAAATCAATGAATATTGTAAATGCACAAACAGTAATATCTCCACATTGCACGGTGCAATTCTGAAATTTTTAGCTTTTTCCTGTTAATCCTAGCATGATAAAGAAGATTCAAAGAGAGTGAGATGCCAGCTCCTTTCATTCAGTCAGTAGCTTCAAACATTTCTGGACGTTTTTCAATGGCAAAAATCAATGAATATTGTAAATGCACAAACAGTAATATCTCCACATTGCAAGGTGCAATTCTGAAATTTTTAGCTTTTTCCTGCTAATCCTAGCATGATAAAGAAGATTCAAAGAGAGTGAGATGCCAGCTCCTTTCATTCAGTCAGTAGCTTCAAACATTTCTGGTATATGAAAAACATGTTTTTCAATGGCAAAAATCAATGAATATTGTAAATGCACAAACAGTAATATCTCCACATTGCAAGGTGCAATTCTGAAATTTTTAGCTTTTTCCTGCTAATCCTAGCATGATAAAGAAGATTCAAAGAGAGTGAGATGCCAGCTCCTTTCATTCAGTCAGTAGCTTCAAACATTTCTGGTATATGAAAAACATGTTTTTCAATGGCAAAAATCAATGAATATTGTAAATGCACAAACAGTAATATCTCCACATTGCACGGTGCAATTCTGAAATTTTTTGCTTTTTCCTGCTAATCCTAGCATGATAAAGAAGATTCAAAGAGAGTGAGATGCCAGCTCCTTTCATTCAGTCAGTAGCTTCAAACATTTCTGGTATATGAAAAACATGTTTTTCAATGGCAAAAATCAATGAATATTGTAAATGCACAAAGAGTAATATCTCCACATTGCAAGGTGCAATTCTGAAATTTTTTGCTTTTTCCTGCTAATCCTAGCATGATAAAGAAGATTCAAAGAGAGTGAGATTCCAGCTCCTTTCATTCAGTCAGTAGCTTCAAACATTTCTGGTATATGAAAAACATGTTTTTCAATGGCAAAAATCAATGAATATTGTAAATGCACAAACAGTAATATCTCCACATTGCACGGTGCAATTCTGAAATTTTTTGCTTTTTCCTGCTAATCCTAGCATGATAAAGAAGATTCAAAGAGAGTGAGATGCCAGCTCCTTTCATTCAGTCAGTAGCTTCAAACATTTCTGGACGTTTTTCAATGGCAAAAATCAATGAATATTGTAAATGCACAAACAGTAATATCTCCACATTGCACGGTGCAATTCTGAAATTTTTAGCTTTTTCCTGTTAATCCTAGCATGATAAAGAAGATTCAAAGAGAGTGAGATGCCAGCTCCTTTCATTCAGTCAGTAGCTTCAAACATTTCTGGTATATGAAAAACATGTTTTTCAATGGCAAAAATCAATGAATATTGTAAATGCACAAACAGTAATATCTCCACATTGCAAGGTGCAATTCTGAAATTTTTTGCTTTTTCCTGCTAATTCTAGCATGATAAAGAAGATTCAAAGAGAGTGAGATGCCAGCTCCTTTCATTCAGTCAGTAGCTTCAAACATTTCTGGTATATGAAAAACATGTTTTTCAATGGCAAAAATCAATGAATATTGTAAATGCACAAACAGTAATATCTCCACATTGCACGGTGCAATTCTGAAATTTTTTGCTTTTTCCTGCTAATCCTAGCATGATAAAGAAGATTCAAAGAGAGTGAGATGCCAGCTCCTTTCATTCAGTCAGTAGCTTCAAACATTTCTGGACGTTTTTCAATGGCAAAAATCAATGAATATTGTAAATGCACAAACAGTAATATCTCCACATTGCAAGGTGCAATTCTGAAATTTTTTGCTTTTTCCTGCTAATCCTAGCATGATAAAGAAGATTCAAAGAGAGTGAGATGCCAGCTCCTTTCATTCAGTCAGTAGCTTCAAACATTTCTGGTATATGAAAAACATGTTTTTCAATGGCAAAAATCAATGAATATTGTAAATGCACAAACAGTAATATCTCCACATTGCACGGTGCAATTCTGAAATTTTTAGCTTTTTCCTGTTAATCCTAGCATGATAAAGAAGATTCAAAGAGAGTGAGATGCCAGCTCCTTTCATTCAGTCAGTAGCTTCAAACATTTCTGGTATATGAAAAACATTTTTTTCAATGGCAAAAATCAATGAATATTGTAAATGCACAAACAGTAATATCTCCACATTGCACGGTGCAATTCTGAAATTTTTTGCTTTTTCCTGCTAATCCTAGCATGATAAAGAAGATTCAAAGAGAGTGAGATGCCAGCTCCTTTCATTCAGTCAGTAGCTTCAAACATTTCTGGACGTTTTTCAATGGCAAAAATCAATGAATATTGTAAATGCACAAACAGTAATATCTCCACATTGCACGGTGCAATTCTGAAATTTTTTGCTTTTTCCTGCTAATCCTAGCATGATAAAGAAGATTCAAAGAGAGTGAGATGCCAGCTCCTTTCATTCAGTCAGTAGCTTCAAACATTTCTGGTATATGAAAAACATGTTTTTCAATGGCAAAAATCAATGAATATTGTAAATGCACAAACAGTAATATCTCCACATTGCACGGTGCAATTCTGAAATTTTTTGCTTTTTCCTGTTAATCCTAGCATGATAAAGAAGATTCAAAGAGAGTGAGATGCCAGCTCCTTTCATTCAGTCAGTAGCTTCAAACATTTCTGGTATATGAAAAACATGTTTTTCAATGGCAAAAATCAATGAATATTGTAAATGCACAAACAGTAATATCTCCACATTGCAAGGTGCAATTCTGAAATTTTTAGCTTTTTCCTGTTAATCCTAGCATGATAAAGAAGATTCAAAGAGAGTGAGATGCCAGCTCCTTTCATTCAGTCAGTAGCTTCAAACATTTCTGGTATATGAAAAACATGTTTTTCAATGGCAAAAATCAATGAATATTGTAAATGCACAAACAGTAATATCTCCACATTGCAAGGTGCAATTCTGAAATTTTTAGCTTTTTCCTGTTAATCCTAGCATGATAAAGAAGATTCAAAGAGAGTGAGATGCCAGCTCCTTTCATTCAGTCAGTAGCTTCAAACATTTCTGGACGTTTTTCAATGGCAAAAATCAATGAATATTGTAAATGCACAAACAGTAATATCTCCACATTGCAAGGTGCAATTCTGAAATTTTTAGCTTTTTCCTGCTAATCCTAGCATGATAAAGAAGATTCAAAGAGAGTGAGATGCCAGCTCCTTTCATTCAGTCAGTAGCTTCAAACATTTCTGGTATATGAAAAACATGTTTTCAATGGCAAAAATCAATGAATATTGTAAATGCACAAACAGTAATATCTCCACATTGCAAGGTGCAATTCTGAAATTTTTAGCTTTTTCCTGTTAATCCTAGCATGATAAAGAAGATTCAAAGAGAGTGAGATGCCAGCTCCTTTCATTCAGTCAGTAGCTTCAAACATTTCTGGTATATGAAAAACATGTTTTTCAATGGCAAAAATCAATGAATATTGTAAATGCACAAACAGTAATATCTCCACATTGCAAGGTGCAATTCTGAAATTTTTAGCTTTTTCCTGTTAATCCTAGCATGATAAAGAAGATTCAAAGAGAGTGAGATGCCAGCTCCTTTCATTCAGTCAGTAGCTTCAAACATTTCTGGACGTTTTTCAATGGCAAAAATCAATGAATATTGTAAATGCACAAACAGTAATATCTCCACATTGCAAGGTGCAATTCTGAAATTTTTAGCTTTTTCCTGCTAATCCTAGCATGATAAAGAAGATTCAAAGAGAGTGAGATGCCAGCTCCTTTCATTCAGTCGGTAGCTTCAAACATTTCTGGTATATGAAAAACATGTTTTTCAATGGCAAAAATCAATGAATATTGTAAATGCACAAACAGTAATATCTCCACATTGCACGGTGCAATTCTGAAATTTTTAGCTTTTTCCTGTTAATCCTAGCATGATAAAGAAGATTCAAAGAGAGTGAGATGCCAGATCCTTTCATTCAGTCAGTAGCTTCAAACATTTCTGTTATATGAAAAACATGTTTTTCAATGGCAAAAATCAATGAATATTGTAAATGCACAAACAGTAATATCTCCACATTGCACGGTGCAATTCTGAAATTTTTAGCTTTTTCCTGTTAATCCTAGCATGATAAAGAAGATTCAAAGAGAGTGAGATGCCAGCTCCTTTCATTCAGTCAGTAGCTTCAAACATTTCTGGTATATGAAAAACATGTTTTTCAATGGCAAAAATCAATGAATATTGTAAATGCACAAACAGTAATATCTCCACATTGCAAGGTGCAATTCTGAAATTTTTTGCTTTTTCCTGCTAATCCTAGCATGATAAAGAAGATTCAAAGAGAGTGAGATGCCAGCTCCTTTCATTCAGTCAGTAGCTTCAAACATTTCTGGTATATGAAAAACATGTTTTTCAATGGCAAAAATCAATGAATATTGTAAATGCACAAACAGTAATATCTCCACATTGCAAGGTGCAATTCTGAAATTTTTAGCTTTTTCCTGTTAATCCTAGCATGATAAAGAAGATTCAAAGAGAGTGAGATGCCAGCTCCTTTCATTCAGTCAGTAGCTTCAAACATTTCTGGACGTTTTTCAATGGCAAAAATCAATGAAAATTGTAAATGCACAAACAGTAATATCTCCACATTGCAAGGTGCAATTCTGAAATTTTTTGCTTTTTCCTGCTAATCCTAGCATGATAAAGAAGATTCAAAGAGAGTGAGATGCCAGCTCCTTTCATTCAGTCAGTAGCTTCAAACATTTCTGGTATATGAAAAACATGTTTTTCAATGGCAAAAATCAATGAATATTGTAAATGCACAAACAGTAATATCTCCACATTGCAAGGTGCAATTCTGAAATTTTTAGCTTTTTCCTGTTAATCCTAGCATGATAAAGAAGATTCAAAGAGAGTGAGATGCCAGCTCCTTTCATTCAGTCAGTAGCTTCAAACATTTCTGGTATATGAAAAACATGTTTTTCAATGGCAAAAATCAATGAATATTGTAAATGCACAAACAGTAATATCTCCACATTGCAAGGTGCAATTCTGAAATTTTTTGCTTTTTCCTGCTAATCCTAGCATGATAAAGAAGATTCAAAGAGAGTGAGATGCCAGCTCCTTTCATTCAGTCAGTAGCTTCAAACATTTCTGGTATATGAAAAACATGTTTTTCAATGGCAAAAATCAATGAATATTGTAAATGCACAAACAGTAATATCTCCACATTGCACGGTGCAATTCTGAAATTTTTTGCTTTTTCCTGCTAATCCTAGCATGATAAAGAAGATTCAAAGAGAGTGAGATGCCAGCTCCTTTCATTCAGTCAGTAGCTTCAAACATTTCTGGTATATGAAAAACATGTTTTTCAATGGCAAAAATCAATGAATATTGTAAATGCACAAACAGTAATATCTCCACATTGCACGGTGCAATTCTGAAATTTTTAGCTTTTTCCTGTTAATCCTAGCATGATAAAGAAGATTCAAAGAGAGTGAGATGCCAGCTCCTTTCATTCAGTCAGTAGCTTCAAACATTTCTGGTATATGAAAAACATGTTTTTCAATGGCAAAAATCAATGAATATTGTAAATGCACAAACAGTAATATCTCCACATTGCACGGTGCAATTCTGAAATTTTTTGCTTTTTCCTGCTAATCCTAGCATGATAAAGACGAATCAAAGAGAGTGAGATGCCAGCTCCTTTCATTCAGTCAGTAGCTTCAAACATTTCTGGACGTTTTTCAATGGCAAAAATCAATGAATATTGTAAATGCACAAACAGTAATATCTCCACATTGCAAGGTGCAATTCTGAAATTTTTAGCTTTTTCCTGTTAATCCTAGCATGATAAAGAAGATTCAAAGAGAGTGAGATGCCAGCTCCTTTCATTCAGTCAGTAGCTTCAAACATTTCTGGTATATGAAAAACATGTTTTTCAATGGCAAAAATCAATGAATATTGTAAATGCACAAACAGTAATATCTCCACATTGCACGGTGCAATTCTGAAATTTTTAGCTTTTTCCTGTTAATCCTAGCATGATAAAGAAGATTCAAAGAGAGTGAGATGCCAGCTCCTTTCATTCAGTCAGTAGCTTCAAACATTTCTGGACGTTTTTCAATGGCAAAAATCAATGAATATTGTAAATGCACAAACAGTAATATCTCCACATTGCACGGTGCAATTCTGAAATTTTTAGCTTTTTCCTGCTAATCCTAGCATGATAAAGAAGATTCAAAGAGAGTGAGATGCCAGCTCCTTTCATTCAGTCAGTAGCTTCAAACATTTCTGGTATATGAAAAACATGTTTTTCAATGGCAAAAATCAATGAATATTGTAAATGCACAAACAGTAATATCTCCACATTGCACGGTGCAATTCTGAAATTTTTAGCTTTTTCCTGTTAATCCTAGCATGATAAAGAAGATTCAAAGAGAGTGAGATGCCAGCTCCTTTCATTCAGTCAGTAGCTTCAAACATTTCTGGTATATGAAAAACATGTTTTTCAATGGCAAAAATCAATGAATATTGTAAATGCACAAACAGTAATATCTCCACATTGCACGGTGCAATTCTGAAATTTTTAGCTTTTTCCTGTTAATCCTAGCATGATAAAGAAGATTCAAAGAGAGTGAGATGCCAGCTCCTTTCATTCAGTCAGTAGCTTCAAACATTTCTGGACGTTTTTCAATGGCAAAAATCAATGAATATTGTAAATGCACAAACAGTAATATCTCCACATTGCAAGGTGCAATTCTGAAATTTTTTGCTTTTTCCTGCTAATCCTAGCATGATAAAGAAGATTCAAAGAGAGTGAGATGCCAGCTCCTTTCATTCAGTCAGTAGCTTCAAACATTTCTGGTATATGAAAAACATGTTTTTCAATGGCAAAAATCAATGAATATTGTAAATGCACAAACAGTAATATCTCCACATTGCAAGGTGCAATTCTGAAATTTTTAGCTTTTTCCTGCTAATCCTAGCATGATAAAGAAGATTCAAAGAGAGTGAGATGCCAGCTCCTTTCATTCAGTCAGTAGCTTCAAACATTTCTGGTATATGAAAAACATGTTTTTCAATGGCAAAAATCAATGAATATTGTAAATGCACAAACAGTAATATCTCCACATTGCACGGTGCAATTCTGAAATTTTTAGCTTTTTCCTGTTAATCCTAGCATGATAAAGAAGATTCAAAGAGAGTGAGATGCCAGCTCCTTTCATTCAGTCAGTAGCTTCAAACATTTCTGGTATATGAAAAACATGTTTTTCAATGGCAAAAATCAATGAATATTGTAAATGCACAAACAGTAATATCTCCACATTGCAAGGTGCAATTCTGAATTTTTTTGCTTTTTCCTGCTAATCCTAGCATGATAAAGAAGATTCAAAGAGAGTGAGATGCCAGCTCCTTTCATTCAGTCAGTAGCTTCAAACATTTCTGGTATATGAAAAACATGTTTTTCAATGGCAAAAATCAATGAATATTGTAAATGCACAAACAGTAATATCTCCACATTGCACGGTGCAATTCTGAAATTTTTAGCTTTTTCCTGCTAATCCTAGCATGATAAAGAAGATTCAAAGAGAGTGAGATGCCAGCTCCTTTCATTCAGTCAGTAGCTTCAAACATTTCTGGTATATGAAAAACATGTTTTTCAATGGCAAAAATCAATGAATATTGTAAATGCACAAACAGTAATATCTCCACATTGCAAGGTGCAATTCTGAAATTTTTTGCTTTTTCCTGCTAATCCTAGCATGATAAAGAAGATTCAAAGAGAGTGAGATGCCAGCTCCTTTCATTCAGTCAGTAGCTTCAAACATTTCTGGACGTTTTTCAATGGCAAAAATCAATGAATATTGTAAATGCACAAACAGTAATATCTCCACATTGCACGGTGCAATTCTGAAATTTTTAGCTTTTTCCTGTTAATCCTAGCATGATAAAGAAGATTCAAAGAGAGTGAGATGCCAGCTCCTTTCATTCAGTCAGTAGCTTCAAACATTTCTGGTATATGAAAAACATGTTTTTCAATGGCAAAAATCAATGAATATTGTAAATGCACAAACAGTAATATCTCCACATTGCAAGGTGCAATTCTGAAATTTTTTGCTTTTTCCTGCTAATCCTAGCATGATAAAGAAGATTCAAAGAGAGTGAGATGCCAGCTCCTTTCATTCAGTCAGTAGCTTCAAACATTTCTGGTATATGAAAAACATGTTTTTCAATGGCAAAAATCAATGAATATTGTAAATGCACAAACAGTAATATCTCCACATTGCACGGTGCAATTCTGAAATTTTTTGCTTTTTCCTGCTAATCCTAGCATGATAAAGAAGATTCAAAGAGAGTGAGATGCCAACTCCTTTCATTCAGTCAGTAGCTTCAAACATTTCTGGACGTTTTTCAATGGCAAAAATCAATGAATATTGTAAATGCACAAACAGTAATATCTCCACATTGCAAGGTGCAATTCTGAAATTTTTAGCTTTTTCCTGTTAATCCTAGCATGATAAAGAAGATTCAAAGAGAGTGAGATGCCAGCTCCTTTCATTCAGTCAGTAGCTTCAAACATTTCTGGTATATGAAAAACATGTTTTTCAATGGCAAAAATCAATGAATATTGTAAATGCACAAACAGTAATATCTCCACATTGCACGGTGCAATTCTGAAATTTTTTGCTTTTTCCTGCTAATCCTAGCATGATAAAGAAGATTCAAAGAGAGTGAGATGCCAGCTCCTTTCATTCAGTCAGTAGCTTCAAACATTTCTGGTATATGAAAAACATGTTTTTCAATGGCAAAAATCAATGAATATTGTAAATGCACAAACAGTAATATCTCCACATTGCACGGTGCAATTCTGAAATTTTTTGCTTTTTCCTGCTAATCCTAGCATGATAAAGAAGATTCAAAGAGAGTGAGATGCCAGCTCCTTTCATTCAGTCAGTAGCTTCAAACATTTCTGGTATATGAAAAACATGTTTTTCAATGGCAAAAATCAATGAATATTGTAAATGCACAAACAGTAATATCTCCACATTGCACGGTGCAATTCTGAAATTTTTAGCTTTTTCCTGTTAATCCTAGCATGATAAAGAAGATTCAAAGAGAGTGAGATGCCAGCTCCTTTCATTCAGTCAGTAGCTTCAAACATTTCTGGTATATGAAAAACATGTTTTTCAATGGCAAAAATCAATGAATATTGTAAATGCACAAACAGTAATATCTCCACATTGCACGGTGCAATTCTGAAATTTTTAGCTTTTTCCTGTTAATCCTAGCATGATAAAGAAGATTCAAAGAGAGTGAGATGCCAGCTCCTTTCATTCAGTCAGTAGCTTCAAACATTTCTGGTATATGAAAAACATGTTTTTCAATGGCAAAAATCAATGAATATTGTAAATGCACAAACAGTAATATCTCCACATTGCACGGTGCAATTCTGAAATTTTTTGCTTTTTCCTGCTAATCCTAGCATGATAAAGAAGATTCAAAGAGAGTGAGATGCCAGCTCCTTTCATTCAGTCAGTAGCTTCAAACATTTCTGGACGTTTTTCAATGGCAAAAATCAATGAATATTGTAAATGCACAAACAGTAATATCTCCACATTGCACGGTGCAATTCTGAAATTTTTAGCTTTTTCCTGTTAATCCTAGCATGATAAAGAAGATTCAAAGAGAGTGAGATGCCAGCTCCTTTCATTCAGTCAGTAGCTTCAAACATTTCTGGTATATGAAAAACATGTTTTTCAATGGCAAAAATCAATGAATATTGTAAATGCACAAACAGTAATATCTCCACATTGCAAGGTGCAATTCTGAAATTTTTAGCTTTTTCCTGTTAATCCTAGCATGATAAAGAAGATTCAAAGAGAGTGAGATGCCAGCTCCTTTCATTCAGTCAGTAGCTTCAAACATTTCTGGTATATGAAAAACATGTTTTTCAATGGCAAAAATCAATGAATATTGTAAATGCACAAACAGTAATATCTCCACATTGCAAGGTGCAATTCTGAAATTTTTTGCTTTTTCCTGCTAATCCTAGCATGATAAAGAAGATTCAAAGAGAGTGAGATGCCAGCTCCTTTCATTCAGTCAGTAGCTTCAAACATTTCTGGACGTTTTTCAATGGCAAAAATCAATGAATATTGTAAATGCACAAACAGTAATATCTCCACATTGCACGGTGCAATTCTGAAATTTTTAGCTTTTTCCTGCTAATCCTAGCATGATAAAGAAGATTCAAAGAGAGTGAGATGCCAGCTCCTTTCATTCAGTCAGTAGCTTCAAACATTTCTGGTATATGAAAAACATGTTTTTCAATGGCAAAAATCAATGAATATTGTAAATGCACAAACAGTAATATCTCCACATTGCAAGGTGCAATTCTGAAATTTTTAGCTTTTTCCTGTTAATCCTAGCATGATAAAGAAGATTCAAAGAGAGTGAGATGCCAGCTCCTTTCATTCAGTCAGTAGCTTCAAACATTTCTGGTATATGAAAAACATGTTTTTCAATGGCAAAAATCAATGAATATTGTAAATGCACAAACAGTAATATCTCCACATTGCACGGTGCAATTCTGAAATTTTTTGCTTTTTCCTGCTAATCCTAGCATGATAAAGAAGATTCAAAGAGAGTGAGATGCCAGCTCCTTTCATTCAGTCAGTAGCTTCAAACATTTCTGGACGTTTTTCAATGGCAAAAATCAATGAATATTGTAAATGCACAAACAGTAATATCTCCACATTGCACGGTGCAATTCTGAAATTTTTTGCTTTTTCCTGCTAATCCTAGCATGATAAAGAAGATTCAAAGAGAGTGAGATGCCAGCTCCTTTCATTCAGTCAGTAGCTTCAAACATTTCTGGTATATGAAAAACATGTTTTTCAATGGCAAAAATCAATGAATATTGTAAATGCACAAACAGTAATATCTCCACATTGCAAGGTGCAATTCTGAAATTTTTAGCTTTTTCCTGTTAATCCTAGCATGATAAAGAAGATTCAAAGAGAGTGAGATGCCAGCTCCTTTCATTCAGTCAGTAGCTTCAAACATTTCTGGTATATGAAAAACATGTTTTTCAATGGCAAAAATCAATGAATATTGTAAATGCACAAACAGTAATATCTCCACATTGCACGGTGCAATTCTGAAATTTTTAGCTTTTTCCTGTTAATCCTAGCATGATAAAGAAGATTCAAAGAGAGTGAGATGCCAGCTCCTTTCATTCAGTCAGTAGCTTCAAACATTTCTGGTATATGAAAAACATGTTTTTCAATGGCAAAAATCAATGAATATTGTAAATGCACAAACAGTAATATCTCCACATTGCACGGTGCAATTCTGAAATTTTTAGCTTTTTCCTGTTAATCCTAGCATGATAAAGAAGATTCAAAGAGAGTGAGATGCCAGCTCCTTTCATTCAGTCAGTAGCTTCAAACATTTCTGGACGTTTTTCAATGGCAAAAATCAATGAATATTGTAAATGCACAAACAGTAATATCTCCACATTGCAAGGTGCAATTCTGAAATTTTTAGCTTTTTCCTGCTAATCCTAGCATGATAAAGAAGATTCAAAGAGAGTGAGATGCCAGCTCCTTTCATTCAGTCAGTAGCTTCAAACATTTCTGGTATATGAAAAACATGTTTTTCAATGGCAAAAATCAATGAATATTGTAAATGCACAAACAGTAATATCTCCACATTGCAAGGTGCAATTCTGAAATTTTTAGCTTTTTCCTGTTAATCCTAGCATGATAAAGAAGATTCAAAGAGAGTGAGATGCCAGCTCCTTTCATTCAGTCAGTAGCTTCAAACATTTCTGGTATATGAAAAACATGTTTTTCAATGGCAAAAATCAATGAATATTGTAAATGCACAAACAGTAATATCTCCACATTGCAAGGTGCAATTCTGAAATTTTTAGCTTTTTCCTGTTAATCCTAGCATGATAAAGAAGATTCAAAGAGAGTGAGATGCCAGCTCCTTTCATTCAGTCAGTAGCTTCAAACATTTCTGGACGTTTTTCAATGGCAAAAATCAATGAATATTGTAAATGCACAAACAGTAATATCTCCACATTGCAAGGTGCAATTCTGAAATTTTTAGCTTTTTCCTGCTAATCCTAGCATGATAAAGAAGATTCAAAGAGAGTGAGATGCCAGCTCCTTTCATTCAGTCAGTAGCTTCAAACATTTCTGGTATATGAAAAACATGTTTTTCAATGGCAAAAATCAATGAATATTGTAAATGCACAAACAGTAATATCTCCACATTGCACGGTGCAATTCTGAAATTTTTAGCTTTTTCCTGTTAATCCTAGCATGATAAAGAAGATTCAAAGAGAGTGAGATGCCAGCTCCTTTCATTCAGTCAGTAGCTTCAAACATTTCTGTTATATGAAAAACATGTTTTTCAATGGCAAAAATCAATGAATATTGTAAATGCACAAACAGTAATATCTCCACATTGCACGGTGCAATTCTGAAATTTTTAGCTTTTTCCTGTTAATCCTAGCATGATAAAGAAGATTCAAAGAGAGTGAGATGCCAGCTCCTTTCATTCAGTCAGTAGCTTCAAACATTTCTGGTATATGAAAAACATGTTTTTCAATGGCAAAAATCAATGAATATTGTAAATGCACAAACAGTAATATCTCCACATTGCAAGGTGCAATTCTGAAATTTTTTGCTTTTTCCTGCTAATCCTAGCATGATAAAGAAGATTCAAAGAGAGTGAGATGCCAGCTCCTTTCATTCAGTCAGTAGCTTCAAACATTTCTGGTATATGAAAAACATGTTTTTCAATGGCAAAAATCAATGAATATTGTAAATGCACAAACAGTAATATCTCCACATTGCAAGGTGCAATTCTGAAATTTTTAGCTTTTTCCTGTTAATCCTAGGATGATAAAGAAGATTCAAAGAGAGTGAGATGCCAGCTCCTTTCATTCAGTCAGTAGCTTCAAACATTTCTGGACGTTTTTCAATGGCAAAAATCAATGAATATTGTAAATGCACAAACAGTAATATCTCCACATTGCAAGGTGCAATTCTGAAATTTTTTGCTTTTTCCTGCTAATCCTAGCATGATAAAGAAGATTCAAAGAGAGTGAGATGCCAGCTCCTTTCATTCAGTCAGTAGCTTCAAACATTTCTGGTATATGAAAAACATGTTTTTCAATGGCAAAAATCAATGAATATTGTAAATGCACAAACAGTAATATCTCCACATTGCAAGGTGCAATTCTGAAATTTTTAGCTTTTTCCTGTTAATCCTAGCATGATAAAGAAGATTCAAAGAGAGTGAGATGCCAGCTCCTTTCATTCAGTCAGTAGCTTCAAACATTTCTGGTATATGAAAAACATGTTTTTCAATGGCAAAAATCAATGAATATTGTAAATGCACAAACAGTAATATCTCCACATTGCAAGGTGCAATTCTGAAATTTTTAGCTTTTTCCTGTTAATCCTAGCATGATAAAGAAGATTCAAAGAGAGTGAGATGCCAGCTCCTTTCATTCAGTCAGTAGCTTCAAACATTTCTGGTATATGAAAAACATGTTTTTCAATGGCAAAAATCAATGAATATTGTAAATGCACAAACAGTAATATCTCCACATTGCACGGTGCAATTCTGAAATTTTTAGCTTTTTCCTGCTAATCCTAGCATGATAAAGAAGATTCAAAGAGAGTGAGATGCCAGCTCCTTTCATTCAGTCAGTAGCTTCAAACATTTCTGGTATATGAAAAACATGTTTTTCAATGGCAAAAATCAATGAATATTGTAAATGCACAAACAGTAATATCTCCACATTGCAAGGTGCAATTCTGAAATTTTTAGCTTTTTCCTGTTAATCCTAGCATGATAAAGAAGATTCAAAGAGAGTAAGATGCCAGCTCCTTTCATTCAGTCAGTAGCTTCAAACATTTCTGGACGTTTTTCAATGGCAAAAATCAATGAATATTGTAAATGCACAAACAGTAATATCTCCACATTGCACGGTGCAATTCTGAAATTTTTAGCTTTTTCCTGCTAATCCTAGCATGATAAAGAAGATTCAAAGAGAGTGAGATGCCAGCTCCTTTCATTCAGTCAGTAGCTTCAAACATTTCTGGTATATGAAAAACATGTTTTTCAATGGCAAAAATCAATGAATATTGTAAATGCACAAACAGTAATATCTCCACATTGCACGGTGCAATTCTGAAATTTTTAGCTTTTTCCTGCTAATCCTAGCATGATAAAGAAGATTCAAAGAGAGTGAGATGCCAGCTCCTTTCATTCAGTCAGTAGCTTCAAACATTTCTGGACGTTTTTCAATGGCAAAAATCAATGAATATTGTAAATGCACAAACAGTAATATCTCCACATTGCACGGTGCAATTCTGAAATTTTTTGCTTTTTCCTGTTAATCCTAGCATGATAAAGAAGATTCAAAGAGAGTGAGATGCCAGCTCCTTTCATTCAGTCAGTAGCTTCAAACATTTCTGGTATATGAAAAACATGTTTTTCAATGGCAAAAATCAATGAATATTGTAAATGCACAAACAGTAATATCTCCACATTGCAAGGTGCAATTCTGAAATTTTTAGCTTTTTCCTGCTAATCCTAGCATGATAAAGAAGATTCAAAGAGAGTGAGATGCCAGCTCCTTTCATTCAGTCAGTAGCTTCAAACATTTCTGGTATATGAAAAACATGTTTTTCAATGGCAAAAATCAATGAATATTGTAAATGCACAAACAGTAATATCTCCACATTGCAAGGTGCAATTCTGAAATTTTTTGCTTTTTCCTGCTAATCCTAGCATGATAAAGAAGATTCAAAGAGAGTGAGATGCCAGCTCCTTTCATTCAGTCAGTAGCTTCAAACATTTCTGGTATATGAAAAACATGTTTTTCAATGGCAAAAATCAATGAATATTGTAAATGCACAAACAGTAATATCTCCACATTGCACGGTGCAATTCTGAAATTTTTTGCTTTTTCCTGCTAATCCTAGCATGATAAAGAAGATTCAAAGAGAGTGAGATGCCAGCTCCTTTCATTCAGTCAGTAGCTTCAAACATTTCTGGACGTTTTTCAATGGCAAAAATCAATGAATATTGTAAATGCACAAACAGTAATATCTCCACATTGCAAGGTGCAATTCTGAAATTTTTAGCTTTTTCCTGTTAATCCTAGCATGATAAAGAAGATTCAAAGAGAGTGAGATGCCAGCTCCTTTCATTCAGTCAGTAGCTTCAAACATTTCTGGTATATGAAAAACATGTTTTTCAATGGCAAAAATCAATGAATATTGTAAATGCACAAACAGTAATATCTCCACATTGCACGGTGCAATTCTGAAATTTTTAGCTTTTTCCTGTTAATCCTAGCATGATAAAGAAGATTCAAAGAGAGTGAGATGCCAGCTCCTTTCATTCAGTCAGTAGCTTCAAACATTTCTGGACGTTTTTCAATGGCAAAAATCAATGAATATTGTAAATGCACAAACAGTAATATCTCCACATTGCACGGTGCAATTCTGAAATTTTTAGCTTTTTCCTGCTAATCCTAGCATGATAAAGAAGATTCAAAGAGAGTGAGATGCCAGCTCCTTTCATTCAGTCAGTAGCTTCAAACATTTCTGGTATATGAAAAACATGTTTTTCAATGGCAAAAATCAATGAATATTGTAAATGCACAAACAGTAATATCTCCACATTGCACGGTGCAATTCTGAAATTTTTAGCTTTTTCCTGTTAATCCTAGCATGATAAAGAAGATTCAAAGAGAGTGAGATGCCAGCTCCTTTCATTCAGTCAGTAGCTTCAAACATTTCTGGTATATGAAAAACATGTTTTTCAATGGCAAAAATCAATGAATATTGTAAATGCACAAACAGTAATATCTCCACATTGCACGGTGCAATTCTGAAATTTTTAGCTTTTTCCTGTTAATCCTAGCATGATAAAGAAGATTCAAAGAGAGTGAGATGCCAGCTCCTTTCATTCAGTCAGTAGCTTCAAACATTTCTGGACGTTTTTCAATGGCAAAAATCAATGAATATTGTAAATGCACAAACAGTAATATCTCCACATTGCAAGGTGCAATTCTGAAATTTTTTGCTTTTTCCTGCTAATCCTAGCATGATAAAGAAGATTCAAAGAGAGTGAGATGCCAGCTCCTTTCATTCAGTCAGTAGCTTCAAACATTTCTGGTATATGAAAAACATGTTTTTCAATGGCAAAAATCAATGAATATTGTAAATGCACAAACAGTAATATCTCCACATTGCAAGGTGCAATTCTGAAATTTTTAGCTTTTTCCTGCTAATCCTAGCATGATAAAGAAGATTCAAAGAGAGTGAGATGCCAGCTCCTTTCATTCAGTCAGTAGCTTCAAACATTTCTGGTATATGAAAAACATGTTTTTCAATGGCAAAAATCAATGAATATTGTAAATGCACAAACAGTAATATCTCCACATTGCACGGTGCAATTCTGAAATTTTTAGCTTTTTCCTGTTAATCCTAGCATGATAAAGAAGATTCAAAGAGAGTGAGATGCCAGCTCCTTTCATTCAGTCAGTAGCTTCAAACATTTCTGGTATATGAAAAACATGTTTTTCAATGGCAAAAATCAATGAATATTGTAAATGCACAAACAGTAATATCTCCACATTGCAAGGTGCAATTCTGAAATTTTTTGCTTTTTCCTGCTAATCCTAGCATGATAAAGAAGATTCAAAGAGAGTGAGATGCCAGCTCCTTTCATTCAGTCAGTAGCTTCAAACATTTCTGGTATATGAAAAACATGTTTTTCAATGGCAAAAATCAATGAATATTGTAAATGCACAAACAGTAATATCTCCACATTGCACGGTGCAATTCTGAAATTTTTAGCTTTTTCCTGCTAATCCTAGCATGATAAAGAAGATTCAAAGAGAGTGAGATGCCAGCTCCTTTCATTCAGTCAGTAGCTTCAAACATTTCTGGTATATGAAAAACATGTTTTTCAATGGCAAAAATCAATGAATATTGTAAATGCACAAACAGTAATATCTCCACATTGCAAGGTGCAATTCTGAAATTTTTTGCTTTTTCCTGCTAATCCTAGCATGATAAAGAAGATTCAAAGAGAGTGAGATGCCAGCTCCTTTCATTCAGTCAGTAGCTTCAAACATTTCTGGACGTTTTTCAATGGCAAAAATCAATGAATATTGTAAATGCACAAACAGTAATATCTCCACATTGCACGGTGCAATTCTGAAATTTTTAGCTTTTTCCTGTTAATCCTAGCATGATAAAGAAGATTCAAAGAGAGTGAGATGCCAGCTCCTTTCATTCAGTCAGTAGCTTCAAACATTTCTGGTATATGAAAAACATGTTTTTCAATGGCAAAAATCAATGAATATTGTAAATGCACAAACAGTAATATCTCCACATTGCAAGGTGCAATTCTGAAATTTTTTGCTTTTTCCTGCTAATCCTAGCATGATAAAGAAGATTCAAAGAGAGTGAGATGCCAGCTCCTTTCATTCAGTCAGTAGCTTCAAACATTTCTGGTATATGAAAAACATGTTTTTCAATGGCAAAAATCAATGAATATTGTAAATGCACAAACAGTAATATCTCCACATTGCACGGTGCAATTCTGAAATTTTTTGCTTTTTCCTGCTAATCCTAGCATGATAAAGAAGATTCAAAGAGAGTGAGATGCCAGCTCCTTTCATTCAGTCAGTAGCTTCAAACATTTCTGGACGTTTTTCAATGGCAAAAATCAATGAATATTGTAAATGCACAAACAGTAATATCTCCACATTGCAAGGTGCAATTCTGAAATTTTTAGCTTTTTCCTGTTAATCCTAGCATGATAAAGAAGATTCAAAGAGAGTGAGATGCCAGCTCCTTTCATTCAGTCAGTAGCTTCAAACATTTCTGGTATATGAAAAACATGTTTTTCAATGGCAAAAATCAATGAATATTGTAAATGCACAAACAGTAATATCTCCACATTGCACGGTGCAATTCTGAAATTTTTTGCTTTTTCCTGCTAATCCTAGCATGATAAAGAATATTCAAAGAGAGTGAGATGCCAGCTCCTTTCATTCAGTCAGTAGCTTCAAACATTTCTGGTATATGAAAAACATGTTTTTCAATGGCAAAAATCAATGAATATTGTAAATGCACAAACAGTAATATCTCCACATTGCACGGTGCAATTCTGAAATTTTTTGCTTTTTCCTGCTAATCCTAGCATGATAAAGAAGATTCAAAGAGAGTGAGATGCCAGCTCCTTTCATTCAGTCAGTAGCTTCAAACATTTCTGGTATATGAAAAACATGTTTTTCAATGGCAAAAATCAATGAATATTGTAAATGCACAAACAGTAATATCTCCACATTGCACGGTGCAATTCTGAAATTTTTAGCTTTTTCCTGTTAATCCTAGCATGATAAAGAAGATTCAAAGAGAGTGAGATGCCAGCTCCTTTCATTCAGTCAGTAGCTTCAAACATTTCTGGTATATGAAAAACATGTTTTTCAATGGCAAAAATCAATGAATATTGTAAATGCACAAACAGTAATATCTCCACATTGCACGGTGCAATTCTGAAATTTTTAGCTTTTTCCTGTTAATCCTAGCATGATAAAGAAGATTCAAAGAGAGTGAGATGCCAGCTCCTTTCATTCAGTCAGTAGCTTCAAACATTTCTGGTATATGAAAAACATGTTTTTCAATGGCAAAAATCAATGAATATTGTAAATGCACAAACAGTAATATCTCCACATTGCAAGGTGCAATTCTGAAATTTTTTGCTTTTTCCTGCTAATCCTAGCATGATAAAGAAGATTCAAAGAGAGTGAGATGCCAGCTCCTTTCATTCAGTCAGTAGCTTCAAACATTTCTGGACGTTTTTCAATGGCAAAAATCAATGAATATTGTAAATGCACAAACAGTAATATCTCCACATTGCAAGGTGCAATTCTGAAATTTTTAGCTTTTTCCTGTTAATCCTAGCATGATAAAGAAGATTCAAAGAGAGTGAGATGCCAGCTCCTTTCATTCAGTCAGTAGCTTCAAACATTTCTGGTATATGAAAAACATGTTTTTCAATGGCAAAAATCAATGAATATTGTAAATGCACAAACAGTAATATCTCCACATTGCACGGTGCAATTCTGAAATTTTTAGCTTTTTCCTGTTAATCCTAGCATGATAAAGAAGATTCAAAGAGAGTGAGATGCCAGCTCCTTTCATTCAGTCAGTAGCTTCAAACATTTCTGGTATATGAAAAACATGTTTTTCAATGGCAAAAATCAATGAATATTGTAAATGCACAAACAGTAATATCTCCACATTGCAAGGTGCAATTCTGAAATTTTTTGCTTTTTCCTGCTAATCCTAGCATGATAAAGAAGATTCAAAGAGAGTGAGATGCCAGCTCCTTTCATTCAGTCAGTAGCTTCAAACATTTCTGGACGTTTTTCAATGGCAAAAATCAATGAATATTGTAAATGCACAAACAGTAATATCTCCACATTGCACGGTGCAATTCTGAAATTTTTAGCTTTTTCCTGCTAATCCTAGCATGATAAAGAAGATTCAAAGAGAGTGAGATGCCAGCTCCTTTCATTCAGTCAGTAGCTTCAAACATTTCTGGTATATGAAAAACATGTTTTTCAATGGCAAAAATCAATGAATATTGTAAATGCACAAACAGTAATATCTCCACATTGCAAGGTGCAATTCTGAAATTTTTAGCTTTTTCCTGTTAATCCTAGCATGATAAAGAAGATTCAAAGAGAGTGAGATGCCAGCTCCTTTCATTCAGTCAGTAGCTTCAAACATTTCTGGTATATGAAAAACATGTTTTTCAATGGCAAAAATCAATGAATATTGTAAATGCACAAACAGTAATATCTCCACATTGCACGGTGCAATTCTGAAATTTTTTGCTTTTTCCTGCTAATCCTAGCATGATAAAGAAGATTCAAAGAGAGTGAGATGCCAGCTCCTTTCATTCAGTCAGTAGCTTCAAACATTTCTGGACGTTTTTCAATGGCAAAAATCAATGAATATTGTAAATGCACAAACAGTAATATCTCCACATTGCACGGTGCAATTCTGAAATTTTTTGCTTTTTCCTGCTAATCCTAGCATGATAAAGAAGATTCAAAGAGAGTGAGATGACAGCTCCTTTCATTCAGTCAGTAGCTTCAAACATTTCTGGTATATGAAAAACATGTTTTTCAATGGCAAAAATCAATGAATATTGTAAATGCACAAACAGTAATATCTCCACATTGCAAGGTGCAATTCTGAAATTTTTAGCTTTTTCCTGTTAATCCTAGCATGATAAAGAAGATTCAAAGAGAGTGAGATGCCAGCTCCTTTCATTCAGTCAGTAGCTTCAAACATTTCTGGTATATGAAAAACATGTTTTTCAATGGCAAAAATCAATGAATATTGTAAATGCACAAACAGTAATATCTCCACATTGCACGGTGCAATTCTGAAATTTTTAGCTTTTTCCTGTTAATCCTAGCATGATAAAGAAGATTCAAAGAGAGTGAGATGCCAGCTCCTTTCATTCAGTCAGTAGCTTCAAACATTTCTGGTATATGAAAAACATGTTTTTCAATGGCAAAAATCAATGAATATTGTAAATGCACAAACAGTAATATCTCCACATTGCACGGTGCAATTCTGAAATTTTTAGCTTTTTCCTGTTAATCCTAGCATGATAAAGAAGATTCAAAGAGAGTGAGATGCCAGCTCCTTTCATTCAGTCAGTAGCTTCAAACATTTCTGGACGTTTTTCAATGGCAAAAATCAATGAATATTGTAAATGCACAAACAGTAATATCTCCACATTGCAAGGTGCAATTCTGAAATTTTTAGCTTTTTCCTGCTAATCCTAGCATGATAAAGAAGATTCAATGAGAGTGAGATGCCAGCTCCTTTCATTCAGTCAGTAGCTTCAAACATTTCTGGTATATGAAAAACATGTTTTTCAATGGCAAAAATCAATGAATATTGTAAATGCACAGACAGTAATATCTCCACATTGCACGGTGCAATTCTGAAATTTTTAGCTTTTTCCTGTTAATCCTAGCATGATAAAGAAGATTCAAAGAGAGTGAGATGCCAGCTCCTTTCATTCAGTCAGTAGCTTCAAACATTTCTGGTATATGAAAAACATGTTTTTCAATGGCAAAAATCAATGAATATTGTAAATGCACAAACAGTAATATCTCCACATTGCACGGTGCAATTCTGAAATTTTTAGCTTTTTCCTGTTAATCCTAGCATGATAAAGAAGATTCAAAGAGAGTGAGATGCCAGCTCCTTTCATTCAGTCAGTAGCTTCAAACATTTCTGGACGTTTTTCAATGGCAAAAATCAATGAATATTGTAAATGCACAAACAGTAATATCTCCACATTGCAAGGTGCAATTCTGAAATTTTTAGCTTTTTCCTGCTAATCCTAGCATGATAAAGAAGATTCAAAGAGAGTGAGATGCCAGCTCCTTTCATTCAGTCAGTAGCTTCAAACATTTCTGGTATATGAAAAACATGTTTTTCAATGGCAAAAATCAATGAATATTGTAAATGCACAAACAGTAATATCTCCACATTGCACGGTGCAATTCTGAAATTTTTAGCTTTTTCCTGTTAATCCTAGCATGATAAAGAAGATTCAAAGAGAGTGAGATGCCAGCTCCTTTCATTCAGTCAGTAGCTTCAAACATTTCTGGTATATGAAAAACATGTTTTTCAATGGCAAAAATCAATGAATATTGTAAATGCACAAACAGTAATATCTCCACATTGCACGGTGCAATTCTGAAATTTTTAGCTTTTTCCTGTTAATCCTAGCATGATAAAGAAGATTCAAAGAGAGTGAGATGCCAGCTCCTTTCATTCAGTCAGTAGCTTCAAACATTTCTGGTATATGAAAAACATGTTTTTCAATGGCAAAAATCAATGAATATTGTAAATGCACAAACAGTAATATCTCCACATTGCAAGGTGCAATTCTGAAATTTTTTGCTTTTTCCTGCTAATCCTAGCATGATAAAGAAGATTCAAAGAGAGTGAGATGCCAGCTCCTTTCATTCAGTCAGTAGCTTCAAACATTTCTGGTATATGAAAAACATGTTTTTCAATGGCAAAAATCAATGAATATTGTAAATGCACAAACATTAATATCTCCACATTGCAAGGTGCAATTCTGAAATTTTTAGCTTTTTCCTGTTAATCCTAGCATGATAAAGAAGATTCAAAGAGAGTGAGATGCCAGCTCCTTTCATTCAGTCAGTAGCTTCAAACATTTCTGGACGTTTTTCAATGGCAAAAATCAATGAATATTGTAAATGCACAAACAGTAATATCTCCACATTGCAAGGTGCAATTCTGAAATTTTTTGCTTTTTCCTGCTAATCCTAGCATGATAAAGAAGATTCAAAGAGAGTGAGATGCCAGCTCCTTTCATTCAGTCAGTAGCTTCAAACATTTCTGGTATATGAAAAACATGTTTTTCAATGGCAAAAATCAATGAATATTGTAAATGCACAAACAGTAATATCTCCACATTGCACGGTGCAATTCTGAAATTTTTAGCTTTTTCCTGTTAATCCTAGCATGATAAAGAAGATTCAAAGAGAGTGAGATGCCAGCTAATTTCATTCAGTCAGTAGCTTCAAACATTTCTGGTATATGAAAAACATGTTTTTCAATGGCAAAAATCAATGAATATTGTAAATGCACAAACAGTAATATCTCCACATTGCACGGTGCAATTCTGAAATTTTTAGCTTTTTCCTGTTAATCCTAGCATGATAAAGAAGATTCAAAGAGAGTGAGATGCCAGCTCCTTTCATTCAGTCAGTAGCTTCAAACATTTCTGGTATATGAAAAACATGTTTTTCAATGGCAAAAATCAATGAATATTGTAAATGCACAAACAGTAATATCTCCACATTGCAAGGTGCAATTCTGAAATTTTTTGCTTTTTCCTGTTAATCCTAGCATGATAAAGAAGATTCAAAGAGAGTGAGATGCCAGCTCCTTTCATTCAGTCAGTAGCTTCAAACATTTCTGGTATATGAAAAACATGTTTTTCAATGGCAAAAATCAATGAATATTGTAAATGCACAAACAGTAATATCTCCACATTGCACGGTGCAATTCTGAAATTTTTTGCTTTTTCCTGTTAATCCTAGCATGATAAAGAAGATTCAAAGAGAGTGAGATGCCAGCTCCTTTCATTCAGTCAGTAGCTTCAAACATTTCTGGTATATGAAAAACATGTTTTTCAATGGCAAAAATCAATGAATATTGTAAATGCACAAACAGTAATATCTCCACATTGCACGGTGCAATTCTGAAATTTTTTGCTTTTTCCTGCTAATCCTAGCATGATAAACAAGATTCAAAGAGAGTGAGATGCCAGCTCCTTTCATTCAGTCAGTAGCTTCAAACATTTCTGGTATATGAAAAACATGTTTTTCAATGGCAAAAATCAATGAATATTGTAAATGCACAAACAGTAATATCTCCACATTGCACGGTGCAATTCTGAAATTTTTTGCTTTTTCCTGCTAATCCTAGCATGATAAAGAAGATTCAAAGAGAGTGAGATGCCAGCTCCTTTCATTCAGTCAGTAGCTTCAAACATTTCTGGACGTTTTTCAATGGCAAAAATCAATGAATATTGTAAATGCACAAACAGTAATATCTCCACATTGCAAGGTGCAATTCTGAAATTTTTAGCTTTTTCCTGTTAATCCTAGCATGATAAAGAAGATTCAAAGAGAGTGAGATGCCAGCTCCTTTCATTCAGTCAGTAGCTTCAAACATTTCTGGTATATGAAAAACATGTTTTTCAATGGCAAAAATCAATGAATATTGTAAATGCACAAACAGTAATATCTCCACATTGCACGGTGCAATTCTGAAATTTTTAGCTTTTTCCTGCTAATCCTAGCATGATAAAGAAGATTCAAAGAGAGTGAGATGCCAGCTCCTTTCATTCAGTCAGTAGCTTCAAACATTTCTGGACGTTTTTCAATGGCAAAAATCAATGAATATTGTAAATGCACAAACAGTAATATCTCCACATTGCAAGGTGCAATTCTGAAATTTTTAGCTTTTTCCTGCTAATCCTAGCATGATAAAGAAGATTCAAAGAGAGTGAGATGCCAGCTCCTTTCATTCAGTCAGTAGCTTCAAACATTTCTGGTATATGAAAAACATGTTTTTCAATGGCAAAAATCAATGAATATTGTAAATGCACAAACAGTAATATCTCCACATTGCAAGGTGCAATTCTGAAATTTTTAGCTTTTTCCTGCTAATCCTAGCATGATAAAGAAGATTCAAAGAGAGTGAGATGCCAGCTCCTTTCATTCAGTCAGTAGCTTCAAACATTTCTGGTATATGAAAAACATGTTTTTCAATGGCAAAAATCAATGAATATTGTAAATGCACAAACAGTAATATCTCCACATTGCACGGTGCAATTCTGAAATTTTTTGCTTTTTCCTGCTAATCCTAGCATGATAAAGAAGATTCAAAGAGAGTGAGATGCCAGCTCCTTTCATTCAGTCAGTAGCTTCAAACATTTCTGGTATATGAAAAACATGTTTTTCAATGGCAAAAATCAATGAATATTGTAAATGCACAAACAGTAATATCTCCACATTGCAAGGTGCAATTCTGAATTTTTTTGCTTTTTCCTGCTAATCCTAGCATGATAAAGAAGATTCAAAGAGAGTGAGATGCCAGCTCCTTTCATTCAGTCAGTAGCTTCAAACATTTCTGGTATATGAAAAACATGTTTTTCAATGGCAAAAATCAATGAATATTGTAAATGCACAAACAGTAATATCTCCACATTGCACGGTGCAATTCTGAAATTTTTTGCTTTTTCCTGCTAATCCTAGCATGATAAAGAAGATTCAAAGAGAGTGAGATGCCAGCTCCTTTCATTCAGTCAGTAGCTTCAAACATTTCTGGATGTTTTTCAATGGCAAAAATCAATGAATATTGTAAATGCACAAACAGTAATATCTCCACATTGCACGGTGCAATTCTGAAATTTTTAGCTTTTTCCTGTTAATCCTAGCATGATAAAGAAGATTCAAAGAGAGTGAGATGCCAGCTCCTTTCATTCAGTCAGTAGCTTCAAACATTTCTGGTATATGAAAAACATGTTTTTCAATGGCAAAAATCAATGAATATTGTAAATGCACAAACAGTAATATCTCCACATTGCACGGTGCAATTCTGAAATTTTTAGCTTTTTCCTGTTAATCCTAGCATGATAAAGAAGATTCAAAGAGAGTGAGATGCCAGCTCCTTTCATTCAGTCAGTAGCTTCAAACATTTCTGGTATATGAAAAACATGTTTTTCAATGGCAAAAATCAATGAATATTGTAAATGCACAAACAGTAATATCTCCACATTGCACGGTGCAATTCTGAAATTTTTTGCTTTTTCCTGCTAATCCTAGCATGATAAAGAAGATTCAAAGAGAGTGAGATGCCAGCTCCTTTCATTCAGTCAGTAGCTTCAAACATTTCTGGACGTTTTTCAATGGCAAAAATCAATGAATATTGTAAATGCACAAACAGTAATATCTCCACATTGCACGGTGCAATTCTGAAATTTTTTGCTTTTTCCTGCTAATCCTAGCATGATAAAGAAGATTCAAAGAGAGTGAGATGCCAGCTCCTTTCATTCAGTCAGTAGCTTCAAACATTTCTGGTATATGAAAAACATGTTTTTCAATGGCAAAAATCAATGAATATTGTAAATGCACAAACAGTAATATCTCCACATTGCACGGTGCAATTCTGAAATTTTTTGCTTTTTCCTGTTAATCCTAGCATGATAAAGAAGATTCAAAGAGAGTGAGATGCCAGCTCCTTTCATTCAGTCAGTAGCTTCAAACATTTCTGGTATATGAAAAACATGTTTTTCAATGGCAAAAATCAATGAATATTGTAAATGCACAAACAGTAATATCTCCACATTGCAAGGTGCAATTCTGAAATTTTTAGCTTTTTCCTGTTAATCCTAGCATGATAAAGAAGATTCAAAGAGAGTGAGATGCCAGCTCCTTTCATTCAGTCAGTAGCTTCAAACATTTCTGGTATATGAAAAACATGTTTTTCAATGGCAAAAATCAATGAATATTGTAAATGCACAAACAGTAATATCTCCACATTGCAAGGTGCAATTCTGAAATTTTTAGCTTTTTCCTGTTAATCCTAGCATGATAAAGAAGATTCAAAGAGAGTGAGATGCCAGCTCCTTTCATTCAGTCAGTAGCTTCAAACATTTCTGGACGTTTTTCAATGGCAAAAATCAATGAATATTGTAAATGCACAAACAGTAATATCTCCACATTGCAAGGTGCAATTCTGAAATTTTTAGCTTTTTCCTGCTAATCCTAGCATGATAAAGAAGATTCAAAGAGAGTGAGATGCCAGCTCCTTTCATTCAGTCAGTAGCTTCAAACATTTCTGGTATATGAAAAACATGTTTTTCAATGGCAAAAATCAATGAATATTGTAAATGCACAAACAGTAATATCTCCACATTGCAAGGTGCAATTCTGAAATTTTTAGCTTTTTCCTGTTAATCCTAGCATGATAAAGAAGATTCAAAGAGAGTGAGATGCCAGCTCCTTTCATTCAGTCAGTAGCTTCAAACATTTCTGGTATATGAAAAACATGTTTTTCAATGGCAAAAATCAATGAATATTGTAAATGCACAAACAGTAATATCTCCACATTGCAAGGTGCAATTCTGAAATTTTTAGCTTTTTCCTGTTAATCCTAGCATGATAAAGAAGATTCAAAGAGAGTGAGATGCCAGCTCCTTTCATTCAGTCAGTAGCTTCAAACATTTCTGGACGTTTTTCAATGGCAAAAATCAATGAATATTGTAAATGCACAAACAGTAATATCTCCACATTGCAAGGTGCAATTCTGAAATTTTTAGCTTTTTCCTGCTAATCCTAGCATGATAAAGAAGATTCAAAGAGAGTGAGATGCCAGCTCCTTTCATTCAGTCAGTAGCTTCAAACATTTCTGGTATATGAAAAACATGTTTTTCAATGGCAAAAATCAATGAATATTGTAAATGCACAAACAGTAATATCTCCACATTGCACGGTGCAATTCTGAAATTTTTAGCTTTTTCCTGTTAATCCTAGCATGATAAAGAAGATTCAAAGAGAGTGAGATGCCAGCTCCTTTCATTCAGTCAGTAGCTTCAAACATTTCTGGTATATGAAAAACATGTTTTTCAATGGCAAAAATCAATGAATATTGTAAATGCACAAACAGTAATATCTCCACATTGCACGGTGCAATTCTGAAATTTTTAGCTTTTTCCTGTTAATCCTAGCATGATAAAGAAGATTCAAAGAGAGTGAGATGCCAGCTCCTTTCATTCAGTCAGTAGCTTCAAACATTTCTGGTATATGAAAAACATGTTTTTCAATGGCAAAAATCAATGAATATTGTAAATGCACAAACAGTAATATCTCCACATTGCAAGGTGCAATTCTGAAATTTTTTGCTTTTTCCTGCTAATCCTAGCATGATAAAGAAGATTCAAAGAGAGTGAGATGCCAGCTCCTTTCATTCAGTCAGTAGCTTCAAACATTTCTGGTATATGAAAAACATGTTTTTCAATGGCAAAAATCAATGAATATTGTAAATGCACAAACAGTAATATCTCCACATTGCAAGGTGCAATTCTGAAATTTTTAGCTTTTTCCTGTTAATCCTAGCATGATAAAGAAGATTCAAAGAGAGTGAGATGCCAGCTCCTTTCATTCAGTCAGTAGCTTCAAACATTTCTGGACGTTTTTCAATGGCAAAAATCAATGAATATTGTAAATGCACAAACAGTAATATCTCCACATTGCAAGGTGCAATTCTGAAATTTTTTGCTTTTTCCTGCTAATCCTAGCATGATAAAGAAGATTCAAAGAGAGTGAGATGCCAGCTCCTTTCATTCAGTCAGTAGCTTCAAACATTTCTGGTATATGAAAAACATGTTTTTCAATGGCAAAAATCAATGAATATTGTAAATGCACAAACAGTAATATCTCCACATTGCACGGTGCAATTCTGAAATTTTTTGCTTTTTCCTGTTAATCCTAGCATGATAAAGAAGATTCAAAGAGAGTGAGATGCCAGCTCCTTTCATTCAGTCAGTAGCTTCAAACATTTCTGGTATATGAAAAACATGTTTTTCAATGGCAAAAATCAATGAATATTGTAAATGCACAAACAGTAATATCTCCACATTGCACGGTGCAATTCTGAAATTTTTTGCTTTTTCCTGCTAATCCTAGCATGATAAAGAAGATTCAAAGAGAGTGAGATGCCAGCTCCTTTCATTCAGTCAGTAGCTTCAAACATTTCTGGTATATGAAAAACATGTTTTTCAATGGCAAAAATCAATGAATATTGTAAATGCACAAACAGTAATATCTCCACATTGCACGGTGCAATTCTGAAATTTTTTGCTTTTTCCTGCTAATCCTAGCATGATAAAGAAGATTCAAAGAGAGTGAGATGCCAGCTCCTTTCATTCAGTCAGTAGCTTCAAACATTTCTGGACGTTTTTCAATGGCAAAAATCAATGAATATTGTAAATGCACAAACAGTAATATCTCCACATTGCAAGGTGCAATTCTGAAATTTTTAGCTTTTTCCTGTTAATCCTAGCATGATAAAGAAGATTCAAAGAGAGTGAGATGCCAGCTCCTTTCATTCAGTCAGTAGCTTCAAACATTTCTGGTATATGAAAAACATGTTTTTCAATGGCAAAAATCAATGAATATTGTAAATGCACAAACAGTAATATCTCCACATTGCACGGTGCAATTCTGAAATTTTTAGCTTTTTCCTGCTAATCCTAGCATGATAAAGAAGATTCAAAGAGAGTGAGATGCCAGCTCCTTTCATTCAGTCAGTAGCTTCAAACATTTCTGGACGTTTTTCAATGGCAAAAATCAATGAATATTGTAAATGCACAAACAGTAATATCTCCACATTGCAAGGTGCAATTCTGAAATTTTTAGCTTTTTCCTGCTAATCCTAGCATGATAAAGAAGATTCAAAGAGAGTGAGATGCCAGCTCCTTTCATTCAGTCAGTAGCTTCAAACATTTCTGGTATATGAAAAACATGTTTTTCAATGGCAAAAATCAATGAATATTGTAAATGCACAAACAGTAATATCTCCACATTGCAAGGTGCAATTCTGAAATTTTTAGCTTTTTCCTGCTAATCCTAGCATGATAAAGAAGATTCAAAGAGAGTGAGATGCCAGCTCCTTTCATTCAGTCAGTAGCTTCAAACATTTCTGGTATATGAAAAACATGTTTTTCAATGGCAAAAATCAATGAATATTGTAAATGCACAAACAGTAATATCTCCACATTGCACGGTGCAATTCTGAAATTTTTTGCTTTTTCCTGCTAATCCTAGCATGATAAAGAAGATTCAAAGAGAGTGAGATGCCAGCTCCTTTCATTCAGTCAGTAGCTTCAAACATTTCTGGTATATGAAAAACATGTTTTTCAATGGCAAAAATCAATGAATATTGTAAATGCACAAACAGTAATATCTCCACATTGCAAGGTGCAATTCTGAAATTTTTTGCTTTTTCCTGCTAATCCTAGCATGATAAAGAAGATTCAAAGAGAGTGAGATGCCAGCTCCTTTCATTCAGTCAGTAGCTTCAAACATTTCTGGTATATGAAAAACATGTTTTTCAATGGCAAAAATCAATGAATATTGTAAATGCACAAACAGTAATATCTCCACATTGCACGGTGCAATTCTGAAATTTTTTGCTTTTTCCTGCTAATCCTAGCATGATAAAGAAGATTCAAAGAGAGTGAGATGCCAGCTCCTTTCATTCAGTCAGTAGCTTCAAACATTTCTGGACGTTTTTCAATGGCAAAAATCAATGAATATTGTAAATGCACAAACAGTAATATCTCCACATTGCACGGTGCAATTCTGAAATTTTTAGCTTTTTCCTGTTAATCCTAGCATGATAAAGAAGATTCAAAGAGAGTGAGATGCCAGCTCCTTTCATTCAGTCAGTAGCTTCAAACATTTCTGGTATATGAAAAACATGTTTTTCAATGGCAAAAATCAATGAATATTGTAAATGCACAAACAGTAATATCTCCACATTGCACGGTGCAATTCTGAAATTTTTAGCTTTTTCCTGTTAATCCTAGCATGATAAAGAAGATTCAAAGAGAGTGAGATGCCAGCTCCTTTCATTCAGTCAGTAGCTTCAAACATTTCTGGTATATGAAAAACATGTTTTTCAATGGCAAAAATCAATGAATATTGTAAATGCACAAACAGTAATATCTCCACATTGCACGGTGCAATTCTGAAATTTTTTGCTTTTTCCTGCTAATCCTAGCATGATAAAGAAGATTCAAAGAGAGTGAGATGCCAGCTCCTTTCATTCAGTCAGTAGCTTCAAACATTTCTGGACGTTTTTCAATGGCAAAAATCAATGAATATTGTAAATGCACAAACAGTAATATCTCCACATTGCACGGTGCAATTCTGAAATTTTTTGCTTTTTCCTGCTAATCCTAGCATGATAAAGAAGATTCAAAGAGAGTGAGATGCCAGCTCCTTTCATTCAGTCAGTAGCTTCAAACATTTCTGGTATATGAAAAACATGTTTTTCAATGGCAAAAATCAATGAATATTGTAAATGCACAAACAGTAATATCTCCACATTGCACGGTGCAATTCTGAAATTTTTTGCTTTTTCCTGTTAATCCTAGCATGATAAAGAAGATTCAAAGAGAGTGAGATGCCAGCTCCTTTCATTCAGTCAGTAGCTTCAAACATTTCTGGTATATGAAAAACATGTTTTTCAATGGCAAAAATCAATGAATATTGTAAATGCACAAACAGTAATATCTCCACATTGCAAGGTGCAATTCTGAAATTTTTAGCTTTTTCCTGTTAATCCTAGCATGATAAAGAAGATTCAAAGAGAGTGAGATGCCAGCTCCTTTCATTCAGTCAGTAGCTTCAAACATTTCTGGTATATGAAAAACATGTTTTTCAATGGCAAAAATCAATGAATATTGTAAATGCACAAACAGTAATATCTCCACATTGCAAGGTGCAATTCTGAAATTTTTAGCTTTTTCCTGTTAATCCTAGCATGATAAAGAAGATTCAAAGAGAGTGAGATGCCAGCTCCTTTCATTCAGTCAGTAGCTTCAAACATTTCTGGACGTTTTTCAATGGCAAAAATCAATGAATATTGTAAATGCACAAACAGTAATATCTCCACATTGCAAGGTGCAATTCTGAAATTTTTAGCTTTTTCCTGCTAATCCTAGCATGATAAAGAAGATTCAAAGAGAGTGAGATGCCAGCTCCTTTCATTCAGTCAGTAGCTTCAAACATTTCTGGTATATGAAAAACATGTTTTTCAATGGCAAAAATCAATGAATATTGTAAATGCACAAACAGTAATATCTCCACATTGCAAGGTGCAATTCTGAAATTTTTAGCTTTTTCCTGTTAATCCTAGCATGATAAAGAAGATTCAAAGAGAGTGAGATGCCAGCTCCTTTCATTCAGTCAGTAGCTTCAAACATTTCTGGTATATGAAAAACATGTTTTTCAATGGCAAAAATCAATGAATATTGTAAATGCACAAACAGTAATATCTCCACATTGCAAGGTGCAATTCTGAAATTTTTAGCTTTTTCCTGTTAATCCTAGCATGATAAAGAAAATTCAAAGAGAGTGAGATGCCAGCTCCTTTCATTCAGTCAGTAGCTTCAAACATTTCTGGACGTTTTTCAATGGCAAAAATCAATGAATATTGTAAATGCACAAACAGTAATATCTCCACATTGCAAGGTGCAATTCTGAAATTTTTAGCTTTTTCCTGCTAATCCTAGCATGATAAAGAAGATTCAAAGAGAGTGAGATGCCAGCTCCTTTCATTCAGTCAGTAGCTTCAAACATTTCTGGTATATGAAAAACATGTTTTTCAATGGCAAAAATCAATGAATATTGTAAATGCACAAACAGTAATATCTCCACATTGCACGGTGCAATTCTGAAATTTTTAGCTTTTTCCTGTTAATCCTAGCATGATAAAGAAGATTCAAAGAGAGTGAGATGCCAGCTCCTTTCATTCAGTCAGTAGCTTCAAACATTTCTGGTATATGAAAAACATGTTTTTCAATGGCAAAAATCAATGAATATTGTAAATGCACAAACAGTAATATCTCCACATTGCACGGTGCAATTCTGAAATTTTTAGCTTTTTCCTGTTAATCCTAGCATGATAAAGAAGATTCAAAGAGAGTGAGATGCCAGCTCCTTTCATTCAGTCAGTAGCTTCAAACATTTCTGGTATATGAAAAACATGTTTTTCAATGGCAAAAATCATATTGTAAATGCACAAACAGTAATATCTCCACATTGCAAGGTGCAATTCTGAAATTTTTTGCTTTTTCCTGCTAATCCTAGCATGATAAAGAAGATTCAAAGAGAGTGAGATGCCAGCTCCTTTCATTCAGTCAGTAGCTTCAAACATTTCTGGTATATGAAAAACATGTTTTTCAATGGCAAAAATCAATGAATATTGTAAATGCACAAACAGTAATATCTCCACATTGCACGGTGCAATTCTGAAATTTTTTGCTTTTTCCTGTTAATCCTAGCATGATAAAGAAGATTCAAAGAGAGTGAGATGCCAGCTCCTTTCATTCAGTCAGTAGCTTCAAACATTTCTGGTATATGAAAACATGTTTTTCAATGGCAAAAATCAATGAATATTGTAAATGCACAAACAGTAATATCTCCACATTGCACGGTGCAATTCTGAAATTTTTTGCTTTTTCCTGCTAATCCTAGCATGATAAAGAAGATTCAAAGAGAGTGAGATGCCAGCTCCTTTCATTCAGTCAGTAGCTTCAAACATTTCTGGTATATGAAAAACATGTTTTTCAATGGCAAAAATCAATGAATATTGTAAATGCACAAACAGTAATATCTCCACATTGCACGGTGCAATTCTGAAATTTTTTGCTTTTTCCTGCTAATCCTAGCATGATAAAGAAGATTCAAAGAGAGTGAGATGCCAGCTCCTTTCATTCAGTCAGTAGCTTCAAACATTTCTGGACGTTTTTCAATGGCAAAAATCAATGAATATTGTAAATGCACAAACAGTAATATCTCCACATTGCAAGGTGCAATTCTGAAATTTTTAGCTTTTTCCTGTTAATCCTAGCATGATAAAGAAGATTCAAAGAGAGTGAGATGCCAGCTCCTTTCATTCAGTCAGTAGCTTCAAACATTTCTGGTATATGAAAAACATGTTTTCAATGGCAAAAATCAATGAATATTGTAAATGCACAAACAGTAATATCTCCACATTGCACAGTGCAATTCTGAAATTTTTAGCTTTTTCCTGCTAATCCTAGCATGATAAAGAAGATTCAAAGAGAGTGAGATGCCAGCTCCTTTCATTCAGTCAGTAGCTTCAAACATTTCTGGACGTTTTTCAATGGCAAAAATCAATGAATATTGTAAATGCACAAACAGTAATATCTCCACATTGCAAGGTGCAATTCTGAAATTTTTAGCTTTTTCCTGCTAATCCTAGCATGATAAAGAAGATTCAAAGAGAGTGAGATGCCAGCTCCTTTCATTCAGTCAGTAGCTTCAAACATTTTCTGGTATATGAAAAACATGTTTTTCAATGGCAAAAATCAATGAATATTGTAAATGCACAAACAGTAATATCTCCACATTGCAAGGTGCAATTCTGAAATTTTTAGCTTTTTCCTGCTAATCCTAGCATGATAAAGAAGATTCAAAGAGAGTGAGATGCCAGCTCCTTTCATTCAGTCAGTAGCTTCAAACATTTCTGGTATATGAAAAACATGTTTTTCAATGGCAAAAATCAATGAATATTGTAAATGCCCAAACAGTAATATCTCCACATTGCACGGTGCAATTCTGAAATTTTTTGCTTTTTCCTGCTAATCCTAGCATGATAAAGAAGATTCAAAGAGAGTGAGATGCCAGCTCCTTTCATTCAGTCAGTAGCTTCAAACATTTCTGGTATATGAAAAACATGTTTTTCA
>NW_027369631.1:0-41284 GCF_046119375.1 Phyllobates terribilis | reverse complement strand
ATAATAGATCCCTCTGTGTGTAATGACTCTATATAATAGATCCCTCTGTGTGTAATGACTCTATATAATAGATCCCTGTGTGTGTAATGACTCTTTATTATAGATCCCTCTGTTTGTAATGACGCTATATAATAGATCCCTCTGTGTGTAATGACAATATAATATATCCCTCTGTGAGTAATGACTCTATATAATAGATCCCTCTGTGTGTAATGACTCTATATAATAGATCCCTCTGTGTGTAATGACTCTATTTAATAGATCCCTCTTTGTGTAATGACTCTATATAATAGATCCTTCTGTGTGTAATGAAACTATATAATAGATCCCTCTGTGTGTAATGACTCTATATAATAGATCCCTCTGTGTGTAATGACTATAAATAATAGATCCCTCTGTGTGTAATGACTCTATATAATAGATCACTCTGTGTGTAATGACTCTATATAATAGATTCCTCTGTGTGTAATGACTCTATATAATAGATCCCTCTGCGTGTAATGACTCTCTATAATAGATCCCTCTGCGTGTAATGACTCTATATAATAGATCCCTCTGTGTGTAATGACTCTATATAATAGATCCCTCTGTGTGTAATGACTCTATATAATAGAGTACTCTGCGTGTAATGACTCTATATAATAGATCCCTCTGTGTGTAATGACTTTATATAATAGATCCCTCTGTGAGTAATGACTATATAATAAATCCCTCTGTGTGTAATGACTCTATATAATAGATCCCTCTGTGTGTAATGATTCTATATAATAGATCCCTCTGTGTGTAATGACTCTATATAATAGAGTACTCTGCGTGTAATGACTCTATATATTAGATCCCGCTGTGTGTAATGACTTTATATAATAGATCCCTCTGTGTGTAATGACTATATAATAGATCCCTCTGTGTGTAATGACTCTATATAATAGATCCCTCTGTGTGTAATGACTCTATATATTAGATCCCTCTGTGTGTAATGACTCTATATAATAGATCCCTCTGTGTGTAATGACTCTATATAATAGATTCCTCTGTGTGTAATGACTCTATATAATAGAGTACTCTGCGTGTAATGACTCTATATATTAGATCCCTCTGTGTGTAATGACTTTATATAATAGATCCCTCTGTGTGTAATGACTATATAATAGATCCCTCTGTGTGTAATGACTCTATATAATAGATCCCTCTGTGTGTAATGACTCTATATATTAGATCCCTCTGTGTGTAATGACTCTATATAATAGATCCCTCTGTGTGTAATGACTCTATATAATAGATCGCTATGTGAGTAATGACTCTATATAATAGATCACTCTGTGTGTAATGACACTATATAATAGATCCCTCTGTGTGTAATGACTCTATAATAGATCCCTCTGTGTGTAATGACTCTATATAATAGATCCCTCTGTGTGTAATGACTCTAAATAATAGATCTCTCTGTGTGTAATGACTCTATACAATAGATCCCTCTGTGTGTAATGACTCTATATAATAGATCCCTTTGTGTGTAATGACTCTTTATAATAGATCCCTCTGTGTGTAATGACGCTATATAATAGATCCCTCTGTGTGTAATGACTATATAATAGATCCCTCTGTGTGTAATGACTCTATATAATAGATCCCTCTGTGTGTAATGACTCTATATAATAGATCCCTCTGTGTGTAATGACTCTATATAATAGATCCCTCTCTGTGTAATGACTCTATATAATAGATCCCTCTGTGTGTAATGACTCTATATAATAGATCCCTCTGTGTGTAATGACTCTATATAATAGATCCATCTGTGTGTAATGACTCTATATAATAGATCCCTCTGTGTGTAATGACTCTAAATAAAAGATCCCTCTGTGTGTAATGACTCTATATAATAGATCACTCTGCGTGTAATGACTCTATATAATAGATCCCTCTGTGTGTAATGACTTTATATAATAGATCCCTCTGTGTGTAATGACTATATAATAGATCCCTCTGCGTGTAATGACTCTATATAATAGATCCCTCTGTGTGTAATGACTCTATATAATTGATCCCTCTGTGTGTAATGACTCTATGTAATAGATCCCTCTGTGTGTAATGACTCTATATAATAGATCCCTGTGTGTAATGACTCTATATAATAGATCCCTCTGTGTGTAATGACTCTATATAATAGATCCCTCTGTGTGTAATGACTCTATATAATAGATCCCTCTGTGTGTAATGACTCTATATAATAGATCCCTGTGTGTGTAATGACTCTTTATTATAGATCCCTCTGTTTGTAATGACGCTATATAATAGATCCCTCTGTGTGTAATGACTATATAATAGATCCCTCTGTGAGTAATGACTCTATATAATAGATCCCTCTGTGTGTAATGACTCTATATAATAGATCCCTCTGTGTGTAATGACTCTATATAATAGATCCCTCTGTGTGTAATGACTCTATATAATAGATCCTCTTTGTGTAATGACTCTATATAATAGATCCTTCTGTGTGTAATGAATCTATATAATAGATCCCTCTGTGTGTAATGACTCTATATAATAGATACCTCTGTGTGTAATGACTATAAATAATAGATCCCTCTGTGTGTAATGACTCTATATAATAGATCACTCTGTGTGTAATGACTCTATATAATAGATTCCTCTGTGTGTAATGACTCTATATAATAGATCCCTCTGCATGTAATGACTCTATATAATAGATCCCTCTGCGTGTAATGACTCTATATAATAGATCCCTCTGTGTGTAATGACTCTATATAATAGATCCCTCTGTGTGTAATGACTCTATATAATAGAGTACTCTGCGTGTAATGACTCTATATAATAGAACCCTCTGTGTGTAATGACTTTATATAATAGATCCCTCTGTGAGTAATGACTATATCATAAATCCCTCTGTGTGTAATGACTCTATATAATAGATCCCTCTGTGTGTAATGACTCTATATAATAGATCCCTCTGTGTGTAATGACTCTATATAATAGAGTACTCTGTGTGTAATGACTCTATATATTAGATCCCTCTGTGTGTAATGACTTTATATAATATATCCCTCTGTGTGTAATGACTATATAATAGATCCCGCTGTGTGTAATGACTCTATATATTAGATCCCTCTGTGTGTAATGACTCTATATAATAGATCCCTCTGTGTGTAATGACTCTATATAATAGATCGCTATGTGAGTAATGACTCTATATAATAGATCACTCTGTGTGTAATGACACTATATAATAGATCCCTCTGTGTGTAATGACTCTATAATAGATCCCTCTGTGTGTAATGACTCTATATAATAGATCCCTCTGTGTGTAATGACTCTATATAATAGATTCCTCTGTGTGTAATGACTCTATACAATAGATCCCTCTGTGTGTAATGACTCTATATAATAGATCCCTTTGTGTGTAATGACTCTTTATAATAGATCCGTCTGTGTGTAATGACGCTATATAATAGATCCCTCTGTGTGTAATGACTATATAATAGATCCCTCTGTGTGTAATGACTCTATATAATAGATCCCTCTGTGTGTAATGACTCTATATAATAGATCCCTCTGTGTGTAATGACTCTATATAATAGATCCCTCTCTGTGTAATGACTCTATATAATAGATCCCTCTGTGTGTAATGACTCTATATAATAGATCCCTCTGTGTGTAATGACTCTATATAATAGATCCATCTGTGTGTAATGACTCTATATAATAGATCCCTCTGTGTGTAATGACTCTAAATAAAAGATCCCTCTGTGTGTAATGACTCTATATAATAGATCCCTCTGTGTGTAATGACTCTAAATAAAAGATCCCTCTGTGTGTAATGACTCTATATAACAGATCACTCTGCGTGTAATGACTCTATATAATAGATCCCTCTGTGTGTAATGACTTTATATAATAGATCCCTCTGTGTGTAATGACTATATAATAGATCCCTCTGTGTGTAATGACTCTATATAATAGATCCCTCTGTGTGTAATGACTCTATATAATAGATCCCTCTGTGTGTAATGACTCTATGTAATAGATCCCTCTGTGTGTAATGACTCTATATAATAGATCCCTCTGTGTGTAATGACTCTATATAATAGATCCCGCTGTGTGTAATGACTCTATATAATAGATCCCTCTGTGTGTAATGACTATATAATAGATACCTCTGTGTGTAATGATGCTATATAATAGATCGCTCTGTGTGTAATGACTCTATATAATAGATCCCTCTGTGTGTAATGACTCTATATAATAGATCCCTGTGTGTAATGACTCTATATAATAGATCCCTCTGTGTGTAATGACTCTATATAATATATCCCTCTGTGTGTAATGACTCTATATAATAGATCCCTGTGTGTGTAATGACTCTTTATTATAGATCCTTCTGTTTGTAATGACGCTATATAATAGATCCCTCTGTGTGTAATGACTATATAATAGATCCCTCTGTGAGTAATGACTCTATATAATAGATCTCTCTGTGTGTAATGACTCTATATAATAGATCCCTCTGTGTGTAATGACTCTATATAATAGATCCCTCTTTGTGTAATGACTCTATATAATAGATCCCTCTGTGTGTAATGACTCTATATAATAGATCCTTCTGTGTGTAATTACTCTATATAATAGATCCCTCTGTGTTTAATGACTCTATATAATAGATCCCTCTGTGTGTAATAACTCTATATAATAGATCCCTCTGTGTGTAATGACTCTATATAATAGATCCCTCTGTGTGTAATAACTCTATATAATAGATCCCTCTGTGTGTAATGACTCTATATATTAGATCCCTCTGTGTGTAATAACTCTATATATTAGATCCCTCTGTGTGTAATGACTCTATATAATAGATCCCTCTTTGCGTAATGACTCTATATAATAGATCCCTCTATGCGTAATAACTCTATATAATAGATCCCTCTTTGCGTAATGACTCTATATAATAAATCCCTCTGTGTGTAATGACTCTATATAATAGATCCCTCTGTGTGTAATGACTCTTTATAATAGATCCCTCTGTGTGTAATAACGCTATATAATAGATCCCTCTGTGTGTAATGACTATATAATAGATCCCTCTGTGTGTAATGACTCTATATAATAGATCCCTCTGTGTGTAATGACTCTATATAATAGATCCCTCTGTGTGTAATGACTCTATATAATAGATCCCTCTGTGTGTAATGACTCTATATAATAGATCCGTCTGTGTGTAATGACTCTATATAATAGATCCCTCTGTGTGTAATGACTTTATATAATAGATCCCTCTTTGTGTAATGACTCTATATAATAGATCCCTCTGTGTGTAATGACTCTATATATTAGTTCCCTCTGTGTGTAATAACTCTATATAATAGATCCCTCTGTGTGTAATGACTCTATATACTAGATCGCTCTGTGTGTAATGACTCTATATAATAGATACCTCTGTGTGTAATGATGCTATATAATAGATCCCTCTGTGTGTAATGACTCTATATAATAGATCCCTGTGTGTAATGACTCTATATAATAGATCCCTCTGTGTTTAATGACTCTATATAATAGATCCCTCTGTGTGTAATGACTCTATATAATAGATCCCTCTGAGTGTAATGACTCTATATAATAGATCCCTCTGTGTGTAATGACTCTATATAATAGATCCCTCTGTGTGTAATGACGCTATATTATAGATCCCTCTGTGTGTAATGACTATATAATAGATCCCTCTGTGTGTAATGACTCTATATAATAGATCCCTCTGTGTGTAATGACTCTATATAATAAATCCCTCTGTGTGTAATGACTCTATATAATAGATCCCTCTGTGTGTAATGACTGTATAATAGATCCCTCTGTGTGTAATGACTCTATATATTAGATCGCTCTGTGTGTAATGACTATATAATAGATACCTCTGTGTGTAATGATGCTATATAATAGATCGCTCTGTGTGTAATGACTCTATATAATAGATCCCTCTGTGTGTAATGACTCTATATAATAGATCCCTGTGTGTAATGACTCTATATAATAGATCCCTCTGTGTGTAATGACTCTATATAATATATCCCTCTGTGTGTAATGACTCTATATAATAGATCCCTGTGTGTGTAATGACTCTTTATTATAGATCCCTCTGTTTGTAATGACGCTATATAATAGATACCTCTGTGTGTAATGACTATATAATAGATCCCTCTGTGAGTAATGACTCTATATAATAGATCCCTCTGTGTGTAATGACTCTATATAATAGATCCCTCTGTGTGTAATGACTCTATGTAATAGATCCCTCTTTGTGTAATGACTCTATATAATAGATCCCTCTGTGTGTAATGACTCTATATAATAGATCCTTCTGTGTGTAATTACTCTATATAATAGATCTCTCTGTGTTTAATGACTCTATATAATAGATCCGTCTGTGTGTAATAACTCTATATAATAGATCCCTCTGTGTGTAATGACTCTATATAATAGATCCCTCTGTGTGTAATAACTCTATATAATAGATCCCTCTGTGTGTAATGACTCTATATATTAGATCCCTCTGTGTGTAATAACTCTATATATTAGATCCCTCTGTGTGTAATGACTCTATATAATAGATCCCTCTTTGCGTAATGACTCTATATAATAGATCCCTCTATGCGTAATAACTCTATATAATAGATCCCTCTTTGCGTAATGACTCTATACAATAAATCCCTCTGTGTGTAATGACTCTATATAATAGATCCCTCTGTGTGTAATGACTCTTTATAATAGATCCCTCTGTGTGTAATAACGCTATATAATAGATCCCTCTGTGTGTAATGACTATATAATAGATCCCTCTGTGTATAATGACTCTATATAATAGATCCCTCTGTGTGTAATGACTCTATATAATAGATCCCTCTGTGTGTAATGACTCTATATAATAGATCCCTCTGTGTGTAATGACTCTATATAATAGATCCCTCTGAGTGTAATAACTATATAATAGATCCCTCTGTGTGTAATGACTCTATATAATAGATCCCTCTGTGTGTAATGACGCTATATAATAGATCCCTCTGTGTGTAATGACTATATAATAGATCCCTCTGTGTGTAATGACTCTATATAATAGATCCCTCTGTGTGTAATGACTCTATAATAGATCCCTCTGTGTGTAATGAATCTATATAATAGATCCCTCTGTGTGTAATGACTATATAATAGATCCCTCTGTGTGTAATGACTCTATATAATAGATCCCTCTGTGTGTAATGACGCTATATAATAGATCCCTCTGTGTGTAATGACTATATAATAGATCCCTCTGTGTGTAATGACTCTATATAATAGATCCCTCTGTGTGTAATGACTCTATATAATAGATCCCTCTGTGTATAATGACTCTATATAATAGATCGCTCTGTGTGTAATGACTCTATATAATAGATCCCTCTGTGTGTAATGACTCTATATAATAGATCCCTCTGTGTGTAATGACTCTGTATAATAGGTCCCTCTGTGTGTAATGACTCTATATAATAGATCCCTCTGTGTGTAATGACTCTATATAATAGATCCCTCTGTGTGTAATGACTCTATATAATAGATCCTTCTGTGTGTAATGACTCTATATAATAGATCCCTCTGTGTGTAATGACTCTATATAATAGATCACTCTGTGTGTAATGACTCTATATAATAGATCCCTCTGTGTGTAATGACTTAATATAATAGAGTACTCTGCGTGTAATGACTCTATATAATAGATCCCTCTGTGTGTAATGACTCTATTTAATAGATCCATCTGTGTGTAATGACTCTATATAATAGATCCCTCTGTGTGTAATGACTCTAAATAAAAGATCCCTCTGTGTGTAATGACTCTATATAATAGATCCCTCTGTGTGTAATGACTCTAAATAAAAGATCCCTCTGTGTGTAATGACTCTATATAATAGATCACTCTGCGTGTAATGACTCTATATAATAGATCCCTCTGTGTGTAATGACTTTATATAATAGATCCCTCTGTGTGTAATGACTATATAATAGATCCCTCTGTGTGTAATGACTCTATATAATAGATCCCTCTGTGTGTAATGACTCTATATAATAGATCCCTCTGTGTGTAATGACTCTATGTAATAGATCCCTCTGTGTGTAATGACTCTATATAATAGATCCCTCTGTGTGTAATGACTCTATATAATAGATCCCGCTGTGTGTAATGACTCTATATAATAGATCCCTCTGTGTGTAATGACTATATAATAGATACCTCTGTGTGTAATGATGCTATATAATAGATCGCTCTGTGTGTAATGACTCTATATAATAGATCCCTCTGTGTGTAATGACTCTATATAATAGATCCCTGTGTGTAATGACTCTATATAATAGATCCCTCTGTGTGTAATGACTCTATATAATATATCCCTCTGTGTGTAATGACTCTATATAATAGATCCCTGTGTGTGTAATGACTCTTTATTATAGATCCCTCTGTTTGTAATGACGCTATATAATAGATCCCTCTGTGTGTAATGACTATATAATAGATCCCTCTGTGAGTAATGACTCTATATAATAGATCCCTCTGTGTGTAATGACTCTATATAATAGATCCCTCTGTGTGTAATGACTCTATATAATAGATCCCTCTTTGTGTAATGACTCTATATAATAGATCCCTCTGTGTGTAATGACTCTATATAATAGATCCTTCTGTGTGTAATTACTCTATATAATAGATCCCTCTGTGTTTAATGACTCTATATAATAGATCCCTCTGTGTGTAATAACTCTATATAATAGATCCCTCTGTGTGTAATGACTCTATATAATAGATCCCTCTGTGTGTAATAACTCTATATAATAGATCCCTCTGTGTGTAATGACTCTATATATTAGATCCCTCTGTGTGTAATAACTCTATATATTAGATCCCGCTGTGTGTAATGACTCTATATAATAGATCCCTCTTTGCGTAATGACTCTATATAATAGATCCCTCTATGCGTAATAACTCTATATAATAGATCCCTCTTTGCGTAATGACTCTATATAATAAATCCCTCTGTGTGTAATGACTCTATATAATAGATCCCTCTGTGTGTAATGACTCTTTATAATAGATCCCTCTGTGTGTAATAACGCTATATAATAGATCCCTCTGTGTGTAATGACTATATAATAGATCCCTCTGTGTGTAATGACTCTATATAATAGATCCCTCTGTGTGTAATGACTCTATATAATAGATCCCTCTGTGTGTAATGACTCTATATAATAGATCCCTCTGTGTGTAATGACTCTATATAATAGATCCGTCTGTGTGTAATGACTCTATATAATAGATCCCTCTGTGTGTAATGACTTTATATAATAGATCCCTCTTTGTGTAATGACTCTATATAATAGATCCCTCTGTGTGTAATGACTCTATATAATAGATCCCTCTGTGTGTAATGACTCTATATAATAGATCCCTCTGTGTGTAATGACTCTTTATAATAGATCCCTCTGTGTGTAATAACGCTATATAATAGATCCCTCTGTGTGTAATGACTATATAATAGATCCCTCTGTGTATAATGACTCTATATAATAGATCCCTCTGTGTGTAATGACGCTATATTATAGATCCCTCTGTGTGTAATGACTATATAATAGATCCCTCTGTGTGTAATGACTCTATATAATAGATCCCTCTGTGTGTAATGACTCTATATAATAAATCCCTCTGTGTGTAATGACTCTATATAATAGATCCCTCTGTGTGTAATGACTGTATAATAGATCCCTCTGTGTGTAATGACTCTATATATTAGATCGCTCTGTGTGTAATGACTATATAATAGATACCTCTGTGTGTAATGATGCTATATAATAGATCGCTCTGTGTGTAATGACTCTATATAATAGATCCCTCTGTGTGTAATGACTCTATATAATAGATCCCTGTGTGTAATGACTCTATATAATAGATCCCTCTGTGTGTAATGACTCTATATAATATATCCCTCTGTGTGTAATGACTCTATATAATAGATCCCTGTGTGTGTAATGACTCTTTATTATAGATCCCTCTGTTTGTAATGACGCTATATAATAGATACCTCTGTGTGTAATGACTATATAATAGATCCCTCTGTGAGTAATGACTCTATATAATAGATCCCTCTGTGTGTAATGACTCTATATAATAGATCCCTCTGTGTGTAATGACTCTATGTAATAGATCCCTCTTTGTGTAATGACTCTATATAATAGATCCCTCTGTGTGTAATGACTCTATATAATAGATCCTTCTGTGTGTAATTACTCTATATAATAGATCTCTCTGTGTTTAATGACTCTATATAATAGATCCGTCTGTGTGTAATAACTCTATATAATAGATCCCTCTGTGTGTAATGACTCTATATAATAGATCCCTCTGTGTGTAATAACTCTATATAATAGATCCCTCTGTGTGTAATGACTCTATATATTAGATCCCTCTGTGTGTAATAACTCTATATATTAGATCCCTCTGTGTGTAATGACTCTATATAATAGATCCCTCTTTGCGTAATGACTCTATATAATAGATCCCTCTATGCGTAATAACTCTATATAATAGATCCCTCTTTGCGTAATGACTCTATACAATAAATCCCTCTGTGTGTAATGACTCTATATAATAGATCCCTCTGTGTGTAATGACTCTTTATAATAGATCCCTCTGTGTGTAATAACGCTATATAATAGATCCCTCTGTGTGTAATGACTATATAATAGATCCCTCTGTGTATAATGACTCTATATAATAGATCCCTCTGTGTGTAATGACTCTATATAATAGATCCCTCTGTGTGTAATGACTCTATATAATAGATCCCTCTGTGTGTAATGACTCTATATAATAGATCCCTCTGAGTGTAATAACTATATAATAGATCCCTCTGTGTGTAATGACTCTATATAATAGATCCCTCTGTGTGTAATGACGCTATATAATAGATCCCTCTGTGTGTAATGACTATATAATAGATCCCTCTGTGTGTAATGACTCTATATAATAGATCCCTCTGTGTGTAATGACTCTATAATAGATCCCTCTGTGTGTAATGAATCTATATAATAGATCCCTCTGTGTGTAATGACTATATAATAGATCCCTCTGTGTGTAATGACTCTATATAATAGATCCCTCTGTGTGTAATGACGCTATATAATAGATCCCTCTGTGTGTAATGACTATATAATAGATCCCTCTGTGTGTAATGACTCTATATAATAGATCCCTCTGTGTGTAATGACTCTATATAATAGATCCCTCTGTGTATAATGACTCTATATAATAGATCGCTCTGTGTGTAATGACTCTATATAATAGATCCCTCTGTGTGTAATGACTCTATATAATAGATCCCTCTGTGTGTAATGACTCTGTATAATAGGTCCCTCTGTGTGTAATGACTCTATATAATAGATCCCTCTGTGTGTAATGACTCTATATAATAGATCCCTCTGTGTGTAATGACTCTATATAATAGATCCTTCTGTGTGTAATGACTCTATATAATAGATCCCTCTGTGTGTAATGACTCTATATAATAGATCACTCTGTGTGTAATGACTCTATATAATAGATCCCTCTGTGTGTAATGACTTAATATAATAGAGTACTCTGCGTGTAATGACTCTATATAATAGATCCCTCTGTGTGCAATGACTCTATATAATAGATCCATCTGTGTGTAATGACTCTATATAATAGATCCCTCTGTGTGTAATGACTCTAAATAAAAGATCCCTCTGTGTGTAATGACTCTATATAATAGATCCCTCTGTGTGTAATGACTCTAAATAAAAGATCCCTCTGTGTGTAATGACTCTATATAATAGATCACTCTGCGTGTAATGACTCTATATAATAGATCCCTCTGTGTGTAATGACTTTATATAATAGATCCCTCTGTGTGTAATGACTATATAATAGATCCCTCTGTGTGTAATGACTCTATATAATAGATCCCTCTGTGTGTAATGACTCTATATAATAGATCCCTCTGTGTGTAATGACTCTATGTAATAGATCCCTCTGTGTGTAATGACTCTATATAATAGATCCCTCTGTGTGTAATGACTCTATATAATAGATCCCGCTGTGTGTAATGACTCTATATAATAGATCCCTCTGTGTGTAATGACTATATAATAGATACCTCTGTGTGTAATGATGCTATATAATAGATCGCTCTGTGTGTAATGACTCTATATAATAGATCCCTCTGTGTGTAATGACTCTATATAATAGATCCCTGTGTGTAATGACTCTATATAATAGATCCCTCTGTGTGTAATGACTCTATATAATATATCCCTCTGTGTGTAATGACTCTATATAATAGATCCCTGTGTGTGTAATGACTCTTTATTATAGATCCCTCTGTTTGTAATGACGCTATATAATAGATCCCTCTGTGTGTAATGACTATATAATAGATCCCTCTGTGAGTAATGACTCTATATAATAGATCCCTCTGTGTGTAATGACTCTATATAATAGATCCCTCTGTGTGTAATGACTCTATATAATAGATCCCTCTTTGTGTAATGACTCTATATAATAGATCCCTCTGTGTGTAATGACTCTATATAATAGATCCTTCTGTGTGTAATTACTCTATATAATAGATCCCTCTGTGTTTAATGACTCTATATAATAGATCCCTCTGTGTGTAATAACTCTATATAATAGATCCCTCTGTGTGTAATGACTCTATATAATAGATCCCTCTGTGTGTAATAACTCTATATAATAGATCCCTCTGTGTGTAATGACTCTATATATTAGATCCCTCTGTGTGTAATAACTCTATATATTAGATCCCGCTGTGTGTAATGACTCTATATAATAGATCCCTCTTTGCGTAATGACTCTATATAATAGATCCCTCTATGCGTAATAACTCTATATAATAGATCCCTCTTTGCGTAATGACTCTATATAATAAATCCCTCTGTGTGTAATGACTCTATATAATAGATCCCTCTGTGTGTAATGACTCTTTATAATAGATCCCTCTGTGTGTAATAACGCTATATAATAGATCCCTCTGTGTGTAATGACTATATAATAGATCCCTCTGTGTGTAATGACTCTATATAATAGATCCCTCTGTGTGTAATGACTCTATATAATAGATCCCTCTGTGTGTAATGACTCTATATAATAGATCCCTCTGTGTGTAATGACTCTATATAATAGATCCGTCTGTGTGTAATGACTCTATATAATAGATCCCTCTGTGTGTAATGACTTTATATAATAGATCCCTCTTTGTGTAATGACTCTATATAATAGATCCCTCTGTGTGTAATGACTCTATATAATAGATCCCTCTGTGTGTAATGACTCTATATAATAGATCCCTCTGTGTGTAATGACTCTTTATAATAGATCCCTCTGTGTGTAATAACGCTATATAATAGATCCCTCTGTGTGTAATGACTATATAATAGATCCCTCTGTGTATAATGACTCTATATAATAGATCCCTCTGTGTGTAATGACTCTATATAATAGATCCCTCTGTGTGTAATGACTCTATATAATAGATCCCTCTGTGTGTAATGACTCTATATAATAGATCCCTCTGAGTGTAATAACTATATAATAGATCCCTCTGTGTGTAATGACTCTATATAATAGATCCCTCTGTGTGTAATGACGCTATATAATAGATCCCTCTGTGTGTAATGACTATATAATAGATCCCTCTGTGTGTAATGACTCTATATAATAGATCCCTCTGTGTGTAATGACTCTATAATAGATCCCTCTGTGTGTAATGAATCTATATAATAGATCCCTCTGTGTGTAATGACTATATAATAGATCCCTCTGTGTGTAATGACTCTATATAATAGATCCCTCTGTGTGTAATGACGCTATATAATAGATCCCTCTGTGTGTAATGACTATATAATAGATCCCTCTGTGTGTAATGACTCTATATAATAGATCCCTCTGTGTGTAATGACTCTATATAATAGATCCCTCTGTGTATAATGACTCTATATAATAGATCGCTCTGTGTGTAATGACTCTATATAATAGATCCCTCTGTGTGTAATGACTCTATATAATAGATCCCTCTGTGTGTAATGACTCTGTATAATAGGTCCCTCTGTGTGTAATGACTCTATATAATAGATCCCTCTGTGTGTAATGACTCTATATAATAGATCCCTCTGTGTGTAATGACTCTATATAATAGATCCTTCTGTGTGTAATGACTCTATATAATAGATCCCTCTGTGTGTAATGACTCTATATAATAGATCACTCTGTGTGTAATGACTCTATATAATAGATCCCTCTGTGTGTAATGACTTAATATAATAGAGTACTCTGCGTGTAATGACTCTATATAATAGATCCCTCTGTGTGTAATGACTCTATATAATAGATCCATCTGTGTGTAATGACTCTATATAATAGATCCCTCTGTGTGTAATGACTCTAAATAAAAGATCCCTCTGTGTGTAATGACTCTATATAATAGATCCCTCTGTGTGTAATGACTCTAAATAAAAGATCCCTCTGTGTGTAATGACTCTATATAATAGATCACTCTGCGTGTAATGACTCTATATAATAGATCCCTCTGTGTGTAATGACTTTATATAATAGATCCCTCTGTGTGTAATGACTATATAATAGATCCCTCTGTGTGTAATGACTCTATATAATAGATCCCTCTGTGTGTAATGACTCTATATAATAGATCGCTCTGTGTGTAATGACTCTATGTAATAGATCCCTCTGTGTGTAATGACTCTATATAATAGATCCCTCTGTGTGTAATGACTCTATATAATAGATCCCGCTGTGTGTAATGACTCTATATAATAGATCCCTCTGTGTGTATTGACTATATAATAGATACCTCTGTGTGTAATGATGCTATATAATAGATCGCTCTGTGTGTAATGACTCTATATAATAGATCCCTCTGTGTGTAATGACTCTATATAATAGATCCCTGTGTGTAATGACTCTATATAATAGATCCCTCTGTGTGTAATGACTCTATATAATATATCCCTCTGTGTGTAATGACTCTATATAATAGATCCCTGTGTGTGTAATGACTCTTTATTATAGATCCCTCTGTTTGTAATGACGCTATATAATAGATCCCTCTGTGTGTAATGACTATATAATAGATCCCTCTGTGAGTAATGACTCTATATAATAGATCCCTCTGTGTGTAATGACTCTATATAATAGATCCCTCTGTGTGTAATGACTCTATATAATAGATCCCTCTTTGTGTAATGACTCTATATAATAGATCCCTCTGTGTGTAATGACTCTATATAATAGATTCTTCTGTGTGTAATTACTCTATATAATAGATCCCTCTGTGTTTAATGACTCTATATAATAGATCCCTCTGTGTGTAATAACTCTATATAATAGATCCCTCTGTGTGTAATGACTCTATATAATAGATCCCTCTGTGTGTAATAACTCTATATAATAGATCCCTCTGTGTGTAATGACTCTATATATTAGATCCCTCTGTGTGTAATAACTCTATATATTAGATCCCTCTGTGTGTAATGACTCTATATAATAGATCCCTCTTTGCGTAATGACTCTATATAATAGATCCCTCTATGCGTAATAACTCTATATAATAGATCCCTCTTTGCGTAATGACTCTATATAATAAATCCCTCTGTGTGTAATGACTCTATATAATAGAACCCTCTGTGTGTAATGACTCTTTATAATAGATCCCTCTGTGTGTAATAACGCTATATAATAGATCCCTCTGTGTGTAATGACTATATAATAGATCCCTCTGTGTGTAATGACTCTATATAATAGATCCCTCTGTGTGTAATGACTCTATATAATAGATCCCTCTGTGTGTAATGACTCTATATAATAGATCCCTCTGTGTGTAATGACTCTAAATAAAAGATCCCTCTGTGTGTAATGACTCTATATAATAGATCACTCTGCGTGTAATGACTCTATATAATAGATCCCTCTGTGTGTAATGACTTTATATAATAGATCCCTCTGTGTGTAATGACTATATAATAGATCCCTCTGTGTGTAATGACTCTATATAATAGATCCCTCTGTGTGTAATGACTCTATATAATAGATCCCTCTGTGTGTAATGACTCTATGTAATAGATCCCTCTGTGTGTAATGACTCTATATAATAGATCCCTCTGTGTGTAATGACTCTATATAATAGATCCCGCTGTGTGTAATGACTCTATATAATAGATCCCTCTGTGTGTAATGACTATATAATAGATACCTCTGTGTGTAATGATGCTATATAATAGATCGCTCTGTGTGTAATGACTCTATATAATAGATCCCTCTGTGTGTAATGACTCTATATAATAGATCCCTGTGTGTAATGACTCTATATAATAGATCCCTCTGTGTGTAATGACTCTATATAATATATCCCTCTGTGTGTAATGACTCTATATAATAGATCCCTGTGTGTGTAATGACTCTTTATTATAGATCCCTCTGTTTGTAATGACGCTATATAATAGATCCCTCTGTGTGTAATGACTATATAATAGATCCCTCTGTGAGTAATGACTCTATATAATAGATCCCTCTGTGTGTAATGACTCTATATAATAGATCCCTCTGTGTGTAATGACTCTATATAATAGATCCCTCTTTGTGTAATGACTCTATATAATAGATCCCTCTGTGTGTAATGACTCTATATAATAGATCCTTCTGTGTGTAATTACTCTATATAATAGATCCCTCTGTGTTTAATGACTCTATATAATAGATCCCTCTGTGTGTAATAACTCTATATAATAGATCCCTCTGTGTGTAATGACTCTATATAATAGATCCCTCTGTGTGTAATAACTCTATATAATAGATCCCTCTGTGTGTAATGACTCTATATATTAGATCCCTCTGTGTGTAATAACTCTATATATTAGATCCCGCTGTGTGTAATGACTCTATATAATAGATCCCTCTTTGCGTAATGACTCTATATAATAGATCCCTCTATGCGTAATAACTCTATATAATAGATCCCTCTTTGCGTAATGACTCTATATAATAAATCCCTCTGTGTGTAATGACTCTATATAATAGATCCCTCTGTGTGTAATGACTCTTTATAATAGATCCCTCTGTGTGTAATAACGCTATATAATAGATCCCTCTGTGTGTAATGACTATATAATAGATCCCTCTGTGTGTAATGACTCTATATAATAGATCCCTCTGTGTGTAATGACTCTATATAATAGATCCCTCTGTGTGTAATGACTCTATATAATAGATCCCTCTGTGTGTAATGACTCTATATAATAGATCCGTCTGTGTGTAATGACTCTATATAATAGATCCCTCTGTGTGTAATGACTTTATATAATAGATCCCTCTTTGTGTAATGACTCTATATAATAGATCCCTCTGTGTGTAATGACTCTATATAATAGATCCCTCTGTGTGTAATGACTCTATATAATAGATCCCTCTGTGTGTAATGACTCTTTATAATAGATCCCTCTGTGTGTAATAACGCTATATAATAGATCCCTCTGTGTGTAATGACTATATAATAGATCCCTCTGTGTATAATGACTCTATATAATAGATCCCTCTGTGTGTAATGACTCTATATAATAGATCCCTCTGTGTGTAATGACTCTATATAATAGATCCCTCTGTGTGTAATGACTCTATATAATAGATCCCTCTGAGTGTAATAACTATATAATAGATCCCTCTGTGTGTAATGACTCTATATAATAGATCCCTCTGTGTGTAATGACGCTATATAATAGATCCCTCTGTGTGTAATGACTATATAATAGATCCCTCTGTGTGTAATGACTCTATATAATAGATCCCTCTGTGTGTAATGACTCTATAATAGATCCCTCTGTGTGTAATGAATCTATATAATAGATCCCTCTGTGTGTAATGACTATATAATAGATCCCTCTGTGTGTAATGACTCTATATAATAGATCCCTCTGTGTGTAATGACGCTATATAATAGATCCCTCTGTGTGTAATGACTATATAATAGATCCCTCTGTGTGTAATGACTCTATATAATAGATCCCTCTGTGTGTAATGACTCTATATAATAGATCCCTCTGTGTATAATGACTCTATATAATAGATCGCTCTGTGTGTAATGACTCTATATAATAGATCCCTCTGTGTGTAATGACTCTATATAATAGATCCCTCTGTGTGTAATGACTCTGTATAATAGGTCCCTCTGTGTGTAATGACTCTATATAATAGATCCCTCTGTGTGTAATGACTCTATATAATAGATCCCTCTGTGTGTAATGACTCTATATAATAGATCCTTCTGTGTGTAATGACTCTATATAATAGATCCCTCTGTGTGTAATGACTCTATATAATAGATCACTCTGTGTGTAATGACTCTATATAATAGATCCCTCTGTGTGTAATGACTTAATATAATAGAGTACTCTGCGTGTAATGACTCTATATAATAGATCCCTCTGTGTGTAATGACTCTATATAATAGATCCATCTGTGTGTAATGACTCTATATAATAGATCCCTCTGTGTGTAATGACTCTAAATAAAAGATCCCTCTGTGTGTAATGACTCTATATAATAGATCCCTCTGTGTGTAATGACTCTAAATAAAAGATCCCTCTGTGTGTAATGACTCTATATAATAGATCACTCTGCGTGTAATGACTCTATATAATAGATCCCTCTGTGTGTAATGACTTTATATAATAGATCCCTCTGTGTGTAATGACTATATAATAGATCCCTCTGTGTGTAATGACTCTATATAATAGATCCCTCTGTGTGTAATGACTCTATATAATAGATCGCTCTGTGTGTAATGACTCTATGTAATAGATCCCTCTGTGTGTAATGACTCTATATAATAGATCCCTCTGTGTGTAATGACTCTATATAATAGATCCCGCTGTGTGTAATGACTCTATATAATAGATCCCTCTGTGTGTATTGACTATATAATAGATACCTCTGTGTGTAATGATGCTATATAATAGATCGCTCTGTGTGTAATGACTCTATATAATAGATCCCTCTGTGTGTAATGACTCTATATAATAGATCCCTGTGTGTAATGACTCTATATAATAGATCCCTCTGTGTGTAATGACTCTATATAATATATCCCTCTGTGTGTAATGACTCTATATAATAGATCCCTGTGTGTGTAATGACTCTTTATTATAGATCCCTCTGTTTGTAATGACGCTATATAATAGATCCCTCTGTGTGTAATGACTATATAATAGATCCCTCTGTGAGTAATGACTCTATATAATAGATCCCTCTGTGTGTAATGACTCTATATAATAGATCCCTCTGTGTGTAATGACTCTATATAATAGATCCCTCTTTGTGTAATGACTCTATATAATAGATCCCTCTGTGTGTAATGACTCTATATAATAGATCCTTCTGTGTGTAATTACTCTATATAATAGATCCCTCTGTGTTTAATGACTCTATATAATAGATCCCTCTGTGTGTAATAACTCTATATAATAGATCCCTCTGTGTGTAATGACTCTATATAATAGATCCCTCTGTGTGTAATAACTCTATATAATAGATCCCTCTGTGTGTAATGACTCTATATATTAGATCCCTCTGTGTGTAATAACTCTATATATTAGATCCCTCTGTGTGTAATGACTCTATATAATAGATCCCTCTTTGCGTAATGACTCTATATAATAGATCCCTCTATGCGTAATAACTCTATATAATAGATCCCTCTTTGCGTAATGACTCTATATAATAAATCCCTCTGTGTGTAATGACTCTATATAATAGAACCCTCTGTGTGTAATGACTCTTTATAATAGATCCCTCTGTGTGTAATAACGCTATATAATAGATCCCTCTGTGTGTAATGACTATATAATAGATCCCTCTGTGTGTAATGACTCTATATAATAGATCCCTCTGTGTGTAATGACTCTATATAATAGATCCCTCTGTGTGTAATGACTCTATATAATAGATCCCTCTGTGTGTAATGACTCTAAATAAAAGATCCCTCTGTGTGTAATGACTCTATATAATAGATCACTCTGCGTGTAATGACTCTATATAATAGATCCCTCTGTGTGTAATGACTTTATATAATAGATCCCTCTGTGTGTAATGACTATATAATAGATCCCTCTGTGTGTAATGACTCTATATAATAGATCCCTCTGTGTGTAATGACTCTATATAATAGATCCCTCTGTGTGTAATGACTCTATGTAATAGATCCCTCTGTGTGTAATGACTCTATATAATAGATCCCTCTGTGTGTAATGACTCTATATAATAGATCCCGCTGTGTGTAATGACTCTATATAATAGATCCCTCTGTGTGTAATGACTATATAATAGATACCTCTGTGTGTAATGATGCTATATAATAGATCGCTCTGTGTGTAATGACTCTATATAATAGATCCCTCTGTGTGTAATGACTCTATATAATAGATCCCTGTGTGTAATGACTCTATATAATAGATCCCTCTGTGTGTAATGACTCTATATAATATATCCCTCTGTGTGTAATGACTCTATATAATAGATCCCTGTGTGTGTAATGACTCTTTATTATAGATCCCTCTGTTTGTAATGACGCTATATAATAGATCCCTCTGTGTGTAATGACTATATAATAGATCCCTCTGTGAGTAATGACTCTATATAATAGATCCCTCTGTGTGTAATGACTCTATATAATAGATCCCTCTGTGTGTAATGACTCTATATAATAGATCCCTCTTTGTGTAATGACTCTATATAATAGATCCCTCTGTGTGTAATGACTCTATATAATAGATCCTTCTGTGTGTAATTACTCTATATAATAGATCCCTCTGTGTTTAATGACTCTATATAATAGATCCCTCTGTGTGTAATAACTCTATATAATAGATCCCTCTGTGTGTAATGACTCTATATAATAGATCCCTCTGTGTGTAATAACTCTATATAATAGATCCCTCTGTGTGTAATGACTCTATATATTAGATCCCTCTGTGTGTAATAACTCTATATATTAGATCCCGCTGTGTGTAATGACTCTATATAATAGATCCCTCTTTGCGTAATGACTCTATATAATAGATCCCTCTATGCGTAATAACTCTATATAATAGATCCCTCTTTGCGTAATGACTCTATATAATAAATCCCTCTGTGTGTAATGACTCTATATAATAGATCCCTCTGTGTGTAATGACTCTTTATAATAGATCCCTCTGTGTGTAATAACGCTATATAATAGATCCCTCTGTGTGTAATGACTATATAATAGATCCCTCTGTGTGTAATGACTCTATATAATAGATCCCTCTGTGTGTAATGACTCTATATAATAGATCCCTCTGTGTGTAATGACTCTATATAATAGATCCCTCTGTGTGTAATGACTCTATATAATAGATCCGTCTGTGTGTAATGACTCTATATAATAGATCCCTCTGTGTGTAATGACTTTATATAATAGATCCCTCTTTGTGTAATGACTCTATATAATAGATCCCTCTGTGTGTAATGACTCTATATAATAGATCCCTCTGTGTGTAATGACTCTTTATAATAGATCCCTCTGTGTGTAATAACGCTATATAATAGATCCCTCTGTGTGTAATGACTATATAATAGATCCCTCTGTGTATAATGACTCTATATAATAGATCCCTCTGTGTGTAATGACTCTATATAATAGATCCCTCTGTGTGTAATGACTCTATATAATAGATCCCTCTGTGTGTAATGACTCTATATAATAGATCCCTCTGAGTGTAATAACTATATAATAGATCCCTCTGTGTGTAATGACTCTATATAATAGATCCCTCTGTGTGTAATGACGCTATATAATAGATCCCTCTGTGTGTAATGACTATATAATAGATCCCTCTGTGTGTAATGACTCTATATAATAGATCCCTCTGTGTGTAATGACTCTATAATAGATCCCTCTGTGTGTAATGAATCTATATAATAGATCCCTCTGTGTGTAATGACTATATAATAGATCCCTCTGTGTGTAATGACTCTATATAATAGATCCCTCTGTGTGTAATGACGCTATATAATAGATCCCTCTGTGTGTAATGACTATATAATAGATCCCTCTGTGTGTAATGACTCTATATAATAGATCCCTCTGTGTGTAATGACTCTATATAATAGATCCCTCTGTGTATAATGACTCTATATAATAGATCGCTCTGTGTGTAATGACTCTATATAATAGATCCCTCTGTGTGTAATGACTCTATATAATAGATCCCTCTGTGTGTAATGACTCTGTATAATAGGTCCCTCTGTGTGTAATGACTCTATATAATAGATCCCTCTGTGTGTAATGACTCTATATAATAGATCCCTCTGTGTGTAATGACTCTATATAATAGATCCTTCTGTGTGTAATGACTCTATATAATAGATCCCTCTGTGTGTAATGACTCTATATAATAGATCACTCTGTGTGTAATGACTCTATATAATAGATCCCTCTGTGTGTAATGACTTAATATAATAGAGTACTCTGCGTGTAATGACTCTATATAATAGATCCCTCTGTGTGTAATGACTCTATATAATAGATCCATCTGTGTGTAATGACTCTATATAATAGATCCCTCTGTGTGTAATGACTCTAAATAAAAGATCCCTCTGTGTGTAATGACTCTATATAATAGATCCCTCTGTGTGTAATGACTCTAAATAAAAGATCCCTCTGTGTGTAATGACTCTATATAATAGATCACTCTGCGTGTAATGACTCTATATAATAGATCCCTCTGTGTGTAATGACTTTATATAATAGATCCCTCTGTGTGTAATGACTATATAATAGATCCCTCTGTGTGTAATGACTCTATATAATAGATCCCTCTGTGTGTAATGACTCTATATAATAGATCCCTCTGTGTGTAATGACTCTATGTAATAGATCCCTCTGTGTGTAATGACTCTATATAATAGATCCCTCTGTGTGTAATGACTCTATATAATAGATCCCGCTGTGTGTAATGACTCTATATAATAGATCCCTCTGTGTGTAATGACTATATAATAGATACCTCTGTGTGTAATGATGCTATATAATAGATCGCTCTGTGTGTAATGACTCTATATAATAGATCCCTCTGTGTGTAATGACTCTATATAATAGATCCCTGTGTGTAATGACTCTATATAATAGATCCCTCTGTGTGTAATGACTCTATATAATATATCCCTCTGTGTGTAATGACTCTATATAATAGATCCCTGTGTGTGTAATGACTCTTTATTATAGATCCCTCTGTTTGTAATGACGCTATATAATAGATCCCTCTGTGTGTAATGACTATATAATAGATCCCTCTGTGAGTAATGACTCTATATAATAGATCCCTCTGTGTGTAATGACTCTATATAATAGATCCCTCTGTGTGTAATGACTCTATATAATAGATCCCTCTTTGTGTAATGACTCTATATAATAGATCCCTCTGTGTGTAATGACTCTATATAATAGATCCTTCTGTGTGTAATTACTCTATATAATAGATCCCTCTGTGTTTAATGACTCTATATAATAGATCCCTCTGTGTGTAATAACTCTATATAATAGATCCCTCTGTGTGTAATGACTCTATATAATAGATCCCTCTGTGTGTAATAACTCTATATAATAGATCCCTCTGTGTGTAATGACTCTATATATTAGATCCCTCTGTGTGTAATAACTCTATATATTAGATCCCTCTGTGTGTAATGACTCTATATAATAGATCCCTCTTTGCGTAATGACTCTATATAATAGATCCCTCTATGCGTAATAACTCTATATAATAGATCCCTCTTTGCGTAATGACTCTATATAATAAATCCCTCTGTGTGTAATGACTCTATATAATAGATCCCTCTGTGTGTAATGACTCTTTATAATAGATCCCTCTGTGTGTAATAACGCTATATAATAGATCCCTCTGTGTGTAATGACTATATAATAGATCCCTCTGTGTGTAATGACTCTATATAATAGATCCCTCTGTGTGTAATGACTCTATATAATAGATCCCTCTGTGTGTAATGACTCTATATAATAGATCCCTCTGTGTGTAATGACTCTATATAATAGATCCGTCTGTGTGTAATGACTCTATATAATAGATCCCTCTGTGTGTAATGACTTTATATAATAGATCCCTCTTTGTGTAATGACTCTATATAATAGATCCCTCTGTGTGTAATGACTCTATATATTAGTTCCCTCTGTGTGTAATAACTCTATATAATAGATCCCTCTGTGTGTAATGACTCTATATACTAGATCGCTCTGTGTGTAATGACTCTATATAATAGATACCTCTGTGTGTAATGATGCTATATAATAGATCCCTCTGTGTGTAATGACTCTATATAATAGATCCCTGTGTGTAATGACTCTATATAATAGATCCCTCTGTGTTTAATGACTCTATATAATAGATCCCTCTGTGTGTAATGACTCTATATAATAGATCCCTCTGAGTGTAATGACTCTATATAATAGATCCCTCTGTGTGTAATGACTCTATATAATAGATCCCTCTGTGTGTAATGACGCTATATTATAGATCCCTCTGTGTGTAATGACTATATAATAGATCCCTCTGTGTGTAATGACTCTATATAATAGATCCCTCTGTGTGTAATGACTCTATATAATAAATCCCTCTGTGTGTAATGACTCTATATAATAGATCCCTCTGTGTGTAATGACTGTATAATAGATCCCTCTGTGTGTAATGACTCTATATATTAGATCGCTCTGTGTGTAATGACTATATAATAGATACCTCTGTGTGTAATGATGCTATATAATAGATCGCTCTGTGTGTAATGACTCTATATAATAGATCCCTCTGTGTGTAATGACTCTATATAATAGATCCCTGTGTGTAATGACTCTATATAATAGATCCCTCTGTGTGTAATGACTCTATATAATATATCCCTCTGTGTGTAATGACTCTATATAATAGATCCCTGTGTGTGTAATGACTCTTTATTATAGATCCCTCTGTTTGTAATGACGCTATATAATAGATACCTCTGTGTGTAATGACTATATAATAGATCCCTCTGTGAGTAATGACTCTATATAATAGATCCCTCTGTGTGTAATGACTCTATATAATAGATCCCTCTGTGTGTAATGACTCTATGTAATAGATCCCTCTTTGTGTAATGACTCTATATAATAGATCCCTCTGTGTGTAATGACTCTATATAATAGATCCTTCTGTGTGTAATTACTCTATATAATAGATCTCTCTGTGTTTAATGACTCTATATAATAGATCCGTCTGTGTGTAATAACTCTATATAATAGATCCCTCTGTGTGTAATGACTCTATATAATAGATCCCTCTGTGTGTAATAACTCTATATAATAGATCCCTCTGTGTGTAATGACTCTATATATTAGATCCCTCTGTGTGTAATAACTCTATATATTAGATCCCTCTGTGTGTAATGACTCTATATAATAGATCCCTCTTTGCGTAATGACTCTATATAATAGATCCCTCTATGCGTAATAACTCTATATAATAGATCCCTCTTTGCGTAATGACTCTATACAATAAATCCCTCTGTGTGTAATGACTCTATATAATAGATCCCTCTGTGTGTAATGACTCTTTATAATAGATCCCTCTGTGTGTAATAACGCTATATAATAGATCCCTCTGTGTGTAATGACTATATAATAGATCCCTCTGTGTATAATGACTCTATATAATAGATCCCTCTGTGTGTAATGACTCTATATAATAGATCCCTCTGTGTGTAATGACTCTATATAATAGATCCCTCTGTGTGTAATGACTCTATATAATAGATCCCTCTGAGTGTAATAACTATATAATAGATCCCTCTGTGTGTAATGACTCTATATAATAGATCCCTCTGTGTGTAATGACGCTATATAATAGATCCCTCTGTGTGTAATGACTATATAATAGATCCCTCTGTGTGTAATGACTCTATATAATAGATCCCTCTGTGTGTAATGACTCTATAATAGATCCCTCTGTGTGTAATGAATCTATATAATAGATCCCTCTGTGTGTAATGACTATATAATAGATCCCTCTGTGTGTAATGACTCTATATAATAGATCCCTCTGTGTGTAATGACGCTATATAATAGATCCCTCTGTGTGTAATGACTATATAATAGATCCCTCTGTGTGTAATGACTCTATATAATAGATCCCTCTGTGTGTAATGACTCTATATAATAGATCCCTCTGTGTATAATGACTCTATATAATAGATCGCTCTGTGTGTAATGACTCTATATAATAGATCCCTCTGTGTGTAATGACTCTATATAATAGATCCCTCTGTGTGTAATGACTCTGTATAATAGGTCCCTCTGTGTGTAATGACTCTATATAATAGATCCCTCTGTGTGTAATGACTCTATATAATAGATCCCTCTGTGTGTAATGACTCTATATAATAGATCCTTCTGTGTGTAATGACTCTATATAATAGATCCCTCTGTGTGTAATGACTCTATATAATAGATCACTCTGTGTGTAATGACTCTATATAATAGATCCCTCTGTGTGTAATGACTTAATATAATAGAGTACTCTGCGTGTAATGACTCTATATAATAGATCCCTCTGTGTGTAATGACTCTATATAATAGATCCCTCTGTGTGTAATGACTCTATATAATAGATCCCTCTGTGTGTAATGAATCTATATAATAGATCCCTCTGTGTGTAATGAGTCTATATAATAGATACCTCTGTGTGTAATGACTCTATATAATAGATCACTCTGTGTGTAATGACTCTATATAATAGATCCCTCTGTGTGTAATGACTCTATATAATAGATCCCTCTGCGTGTAATGACTCTATATAATAGATCCCTATGCGTGTAATGACTCTATATAATAGATCCCTCTGTGTGTAATGACTCTATATAATAGATCCCTCTGTGTGTAATGACTCTATATAATAGAGTACTCTGCGTGTAATGACTCTATATAATAGATCCCTCTGTGTGTAATGACTTTATATAATAGATCCCTCTGTGTGTAATGACTATATAATAGATCCCTCTATGTGTAATGACTCTATATAATATATCCCTCTGTGTGTAATGACTCTATATAATAGATCCCTCTGTGTGTAATGACTCTATATAATAGATCCCTCTGCGTGTAATGACTCTATATAATAGATCCCTATGCGTGTAATGACTCTATATAATAGATCCCTCTGTGTGTAATGACTCTATATAATAGATCCCTCTGTGTGTATGACTCTATATAATAGAGTACTCTGCGTGTAATGACTCTATATAATAGATCCCTCTGTGTGTAATGACTTTATATAATAGATCCCTCTGTGTGTAATGACTATATAATAGATCCCTCTATGTGTAATGACTCTATATAATATATCCCTCTGTGTGTAATGACTCTATATAATAGATCCCTCTGTGTGTAATGACTCTATATAATAGATCCCTCTGTGTGTAATGACTCTATATAATAGATCCCTCTGTGTGTAATGACTCTATATAATAGATCCCTCTGTGTGTAATGACTCTATATAATAGATCCCTCTGTGTGTAATGACTCTATATAATAGATCCCTCTGTGTGTAATGACTCTGTATAATAGGTCCCTTCTGTGTGTAATGACTCTATATAATAGATCCCTCTGTGTGTAATGACTCTATATAATAGATCCCTCTGTGTGTAATGACTCTATATAATAGATCCTTCTGTGTGTAATGACTCTATATAATAGATCCCTCTGTGTGTAATGACTCTATATAATAGATCCCTCTGTGTGTAATGACTCTGTATAATAGGTCCCTCTGTGTGTAATGACTCTATATAATAGATCCCTCTGTGTGTAATGACTCTATATAATAGATCCCTCTGTGTGTAATGACTCTATATAATAGATCCTTCTGTGTGTAATGACTCTATATAATAGATCCCTCTGTGTGTAATGACTCTATATAATAGATCACTCTGTGTGTATGACTCTATATAATAGATCCCTCTGTGTGTAATGACTTAATATAATAGAGTACTCTGCGTGTAATGACTCTATATAATAGATCCCTCTGTGTGTAATGACTCTATATAATAGATCCCTCTGTGTGTAATGACTCTATATAATAGATCCCTCTGTGTGTAATGAATCTATATAATAGATCCCTCTGTGTGTAATGAGTCTATATAATAGATACCCTCTGTGTGTAATGACTCTATATAATAGATCCCTCTGTGTGTAATGACTCTATATAATAGATCCCTCTGTGTGTAATGACTCTATATAATAGATCCCTCTGCGTGTAATGACTCTATATAATAGATCCCTATGCGTGTAATGACTCTATATAATAGATCCCTCTGTGTGTAATGACTCTATATAATAGATCCCTCTGTGTGTAATGACTCTATATAATAGAGTACTCTGCGTGTAATGACTCTATATAATAGATCCCTCTGTGTGTAATGACTTTATATAATAGATCCCTCTGTGTGTAATGACGATATAATAGATCCCTCTATGTGTAATGACTCTATATAATATATCCCTCTGTGTGTAATGACTCTATATAATAGATCCCTCTGTGTGTAATGACTCTATATAATAGATCCCTCTGTGTGTAATGACTCTATATAATAGATCCCTCTGTGTGTAATGACTCTATATAATAGATCCCTCTGTGTGTAATGACTCTATATAATAGATCCATCTGTGTGTAATGACTCTATATAATAGATCCCTCTGTGTGTAATGACTCTATATAATAGATCCCTCTGTGTGTAATGACTCTATATAATAGATCGCTCTGTGTGTAATGACTCTATATAATAGATCGCTCTGTGTGTAATGACTCTATATAATAGATCCCTCTGTGTGTAATGACTCTATATAATAGATCCCTCTGTGTGTAATGACTCTATATAATAGATCCCTCTGTGTGTAATGACTCATATAATAGATCCCTCTGTGTGTAATGACTCTATATAATAGATCCATCTGTGTGTAATGACTCTTTATAATAGATCCCTCTGTGTGTAATGACGCTATATAATAGATCCCTCTATGTGTAATGACTATATAATAGATCCCTCTGTGTGTAATGACTCTATATAATAGATCCCTCTGTGTGTAATGACTCTAAATAATAGATCCCTCTGTGTGTAATGACTCTATATAATAGATCCCTCTGTGTGTAATGACTCTATATAATAGATCCCTCTGTGTGTAATGACTCTATATAATAGATCCCTCTGTGTGTAATGACTCTATATAATAGATCCCTCTGTGTGTAATGACTCTATATAATAGATCCCTCTGTGTGTAATGACTCTATATAATAGATCCCTCTGTGTGTAATGACTCTATATAATAGATCCCTCTGTGTGTAATGACTCTATATAATAGATCCCTCTGTGTGTAATGACTCTATATAATAGATCCCTCTGTGTGTAATGACGCTATATATAGATCCCTCTGTGTGTAATGACTATATAATAGATCCCTCTGTGTGTAATGACTCTATATAATAGATCCCTCTGTGTGTAATGACTCTATATAATAGATCCCTCTGTGTGTAATGACTCTATATAATAGATCCCTCTGTGTGTAATGACTCTATATAATAGATCCATCTGTGTGTAATGACTCTATATAATAGATCCCTCTGTGTGTAATGACTCTATATAATAGATCCCTCTGTGTGTAATGACTCTATATAATAGATCGCTCTGCGTGTAATGACTCTATATAATAGATCCCTCTGTGTGTAATGACTCTATATATAGATCCCTCTGTGTGTAATAATGCTATATAATAGATCCCTCTGTGTGTAATGACTCTATATAATAGATCCCTCTGTGTGTAATGACTCTATATAATAAGATCGATCTGTGTGTAATGACTCTATATTAATAGATCGCTCTGTGTGTAATGACACTATATAATAGATCCCTCTGTGTGTAATGACTCTAAATAATAGATCCCTCTGTGTGTAATGACTCTATATAATAGATCCCTCTGTGTGTAATGACTCTATATAATAGATCCCTCTGTGTGTAATGACTCTATATAATAGTTCGCTCTGTGTGTAATGACTCTATATAATAGATACCTCTGTGTGTAATGACTATATAATAGATCCCTCTGTGTGTAATGACTCTATATAATAGATCCCTCTGTGTGTAATGACTCTATATAATAGATCCCTCTGTGTGTAATGACTCTATATAATAGATCCCTCTGTGTGTAATGACTCTATATAATAGATCCCTCTGTGTGTAATGACTCTATATAATAGATCCCTCTGTGTGTAATGACTCTATATAATAGATCCCTCTGTGTGTAATGACGCTATATAATAGATCCCTGTGTGTAATGACTATATAATAGATCCCTCTGTGTGTAATGACTCTATATAATAGATCCCTCTGTGTGTAATGACTCTATATAATAGATCCCTCTGTGTGTAATGACTCTATATAATAGATCCCTCTGTGTGTAATGACTCATATAATAGATCCCTCTGTGTGTAATGACTCTATATAATAGATCCCTCTGTGTGTAATGACGCTATATAATAGATCCCTCTGTGTGTAATGACTATATAATAGATCCCTCTGAGTGTAATGACTCTATATAATAGATCCCTCTGTGTGTAATGACTCTATATAATAGATCCCTCTGTGTGTAATGACTCTATATAATAGATCCCTCTGTGTGTAATGACTCTATATAATAGATCCATCTGTGTGTAATGACTCTATATAATAGATCCCTCTGTGTGTAATGACTCTATATAATAGATCCCTCTGTGTGTAATGACTCTATATAATAGATCGCTCTGTGTGTAATGACTCTATATAATAGATCGCTCTGTGTGTAATGACTCTATATAATAGATCCCTCTGTGTGTAATGACTATATATAATAGATCCCTCTGTGTGTAATGACTCTATATAATAGATCCCTCTGTGTGTAATGACTCTATATAATAGATCCTCTGTGTGTAATGACTCTATATAATAGATCCCTCTGTGTGTAATGACTCTTTATAATAGATCCCTCTGTGTGTAATGACGCTATATAATAGATCCCTCTATGTGTAATGACTATATAATAGATCCCTCTGTGTGTAATGACTCTATATAAATAGATCCCTCTGTGTGTAATGACTCTAAATAATAGATCCCTCTGTGTGTAATGACTCTATATAATAGATCCCTCTGTGTGTAATGACTTATATAATAGATCCCTCTGTGTGTAATGACTCTATATAATAGATCCCTCTGTGTGTAATGACTCTATATAATAGATCCCTCTGTGTGTAATGACTCTATATAATAGATAACCTCTGTGTGTAATGACTCTTTATAATAGATCCCTCTGTGTGTAATGACTCTATATAATAGATCCCTCTGTGTGTAATGACTCTATATAATAGATCCCTCTGTGTGTAATGACTCTTTATAATAGATCCCTCTGTGTGTAATGACGCTATATAATAGATCCCTCTGTGTGTAATGACTATATAATAGATCCCTCTGTGTGTAATGACTCTATATAATAGATCCCTCTGTGTGTAATGACTCTATATAATAGATCCCTCTGTGTGTAATGACTCTATATAATAGATCCCTCTGTGTGTAATGACTCTATATAATAGATCCATCTGTGTGTAATGACTCTATATAATAGATCCCTCTGTGTGTAATGACTCTATATAATAGATCCCTCTGTGTGTAATGACTCTATATAATAGATCGCTCTGTGTGTAATGACTCTATATAATAGATCCCTCTGTGTGTAATGACTCTTTATAATAGATCCCTCTGTGTGTAATGATGCTATATAATAGATCCCTCTGTGTGTAATGACTCTATATAATAGATCCCTCTGTGTGTAATGACTCTATATAATAGATCGATCTGTGTGTAATGACTCTATATAATAGATCGCTCTGTGTGTAATGACACTATATAATAGATCCCTCTGTGTGTAATGACTCTATATAATAGATCCCTCTGTGTGTAATGACTCTATATAATAGATCCCTCTGTGTGTAATGACTCTATATAATAGATCCCTCTGTGTGTAATGACTCTATATATTAGTTCGCTCTGTGTGTAATGACTCTATATAATAGATACCTCTGTGTGTAATGATGCTATATAATAGATCCATCTGTGTGTAATGACTCTATATAATAGATCCCTTTGTGTAATGACTCTATATAATAAATCCCTCTGTGTGTAATGACTCTATATAATAGATCCCTCTGTGTGTAATGACTCTATATAATAGATCCCTCTGTGTGTAATGACTATATAATAGATCCCTCTGTGTGTAATGACTCTATATAATAGATCCCTCTGTGTGTAATGACGCTATATAATAGATCCCTCTGTGTGTAATGACTATATAATAGATCCCTCTGTGTGTAATGACTCTATATAATAGATCCCTCTGTGTGTAATGACTCTATATAATAGATCCCTCTGTGTGTAATGACTCTATATAATAGATCCCTCTGTGTGTAATGACTCTATATAATAGATCCCTCTGTGTGTAATGACTATATAATAGATCCCTCTGTGTGTAATGACTCTATATAATAGATCCCTCTGTGTGTAATGACGCTATATAATAGATCCCTCTGTGTGTAATGACTATATAATAGATCCCTCTGAGTGTAATGACTCTATATAATAGATCCCTCTGTGTGTAATGACTCTATATAATAGATCCCTCTGTGTGTAACGACTCTATATAATAGATCCCTCTGTGTGTAATGACTCTACATAATAGATCCCTCTGTGTGTAATGACTCTATATAATAGATCCCTCTGTGTGTAATGACTCTATATAATAAATCCCTCTGTGTGTAATGACTCTATATAATAGATCCCTCTGTGTGTAATGACTCTATATAATAGATCCCTCTGTGTGTAATGACTCTATATAATAGATCCCTCTGTGTGTAATGACTCTATATAATAGATCCCTCTGTGAGTAATGACTCTATATAATAGATCCCTCTGTGTGTAATGACTCTATATAATAGATTCCTCTGTGTATAATGACTCTATATAATAGATCCCTCTGTGTGTAATGACTCTATATAATAGATCCCTCTGTGTGTAATGACTCTATATAATAGATCCCTCTGCGTGTAATGACTCTATATAATAGATCCCTCTGCATGTAATGACTCTATATAATAGATCCCTCTGTGTGTAATGACTCTATATAATAGATCCCTCTGCGTGTAATGACTCTATATAATAGAGTACTCTGCGTGTAATGACTCTATATAATAGATCCCTCTGTGTGTAATGACTTTATATAATAGATCCCTCTGTGTGTAATGACTATATAATAGATCCCTCTATGTGTAATGACTAGAGATGAGCGGTGTTCGACTAGAACTGTTCGCCAATCTCAAATTCGAGCTGTTTTGGGTGGTGTTCGAGTTGTTCGACGAACCCGAACGATTTGCAAAAAATTCGTCTGTTCGAGGTTATGTTCGATAACTGTTCGTGCACCAAAAGCGTGTCCTGCATGTCTGGCGCTATTTAGAGCACCAATTATGCAGGGTTTGTCTGCCACTCACTGTAATGCCACAGCCATGGTGGTTGTGGCATTACAGTGATTGCCTAAATTGATGGGAACAGTGCTCACAGTGAAACATGAAAAGCCGGCAATTCATCAGCGGCATACACCGGTACCCGACAATTTAGAACCGAAAGAATAGAGCATCACACATCGATTAGATAGATAGAAACATGTCAGTCACACATATAAGAAGCACAGTGACAGTGTTGCTTACTGTACTTGTCATTTAGTGTAAAGGATTTATCAAAAAAAATAATAGTGTTTTCATGCACTGTCTCTTTAAAAAAGCCGGCTGGCAGTTCAGCATCTGTACCCGACAATTTAGAATAGAAGGAATAGAGCTTCACACATAGATTAGATAGATAGAAACATGTCAGTCACATATATAAGAAGTACAGTGACAGTGTTGCTTACTGTACTTGTCATTTACTGCAAAGGATTTATTAAAAAAAATAATAGTGTTTTCATGCACCGTCTCTTTAAAAAAGCCGGCCGGCAATTCAGCATCTGTACCCGACAATTTATAACAGAAAGAATAGAGAATCACACATAGATTAGGAAGATAGAAACATGTCAGTCACATATATATGAAGTACTGTGACAGTGTTGCTTACTGTACTTGTCATTTACTGCAAAGGATTTATTAAAAAAAATAACAGTGTTTTCATGCACCGTCTCTTTAAAAAAGCCGGCCGGCAATTCAGCAGCGGTACCCGACAATTTATAACAGACAGAATAGAGCTTCACACATAGATTAGATAGATAGAAACATGTCAGTCACATATATAATAAGTACAGTGACAGTGTTGATTACTGTACTTGTCATTTAGTATTAAAATAAAGGATTTATTATTAAAAAAAATTGGCGTGGGGTTCCCCGTAATTTTAGGCTCTAGCGGAGGTTAAGCAGACGGCTGGGGCAGATGTTTGAAGCCTGGGAAGGGGGTAATACCCACGGAGCTTCCCAGGCTACTAATATCAGCCCCCAGCTGAATACCTAGCCTTTACTAGCTATTAAAATGGGGGACCCCCCCAAAAAAATGACGTGGGGTCCCCCCTATTTAAATAGCTAGCAAAGGCTAAGCAGACAGCTGGGGTCTGATATTAATAGCCCAGGAAGGGTGCCATGAATATTGGCCCCCTCCCAGGCTAGAAACACCAGCCGTCAGCTGTCCCAGAAATGGCGCATCCGTAGGATGCGCCAATTCTGGCACTTAGCCTCGCTCTTCCACGCTGCCCTGGTGCGGTGGCAGGGGGTAATAGGGTTGGGGTTGATGTCAGCTTATAATGCCAGCTGACATCAAGCCCAGGTTAGTAATGGAGAGGCGTCTATAAGACACCCCCATTACTAACCCCATAGTCAAAGTTAAAAGAAAACACAAACACCCAGAATAAAGTCCTTTAATTGAAATAAAGACACATTCCTTTATTGTTCTAAATTAAACCATACTTACCATCACGCCCATTCCAGCTGAAGCCAACGATCTCCTGCAATAAAAGAAAAATAATAAAGCAACCTCATCCTTACCTTTCCATGGTTCCCACGACAGCTCCAGCTCTGCTACATCGAGATGACAGGCTGGACCGCAGCAGAACGCTGCCATCCAGCCTGTCATCCCGCAGACACTGAGAAGCGCAGGCATGCTTGCGCTCTGCAGTGTCTGGCTGTGACGGCATAAAGATGAGACGAGTTCATGTCTAATGAACTCGGCGCACCTCATGCACGTCACTGATAGAGATGAGCGTTGTTCTACTCGAACTGTTCGCCAATCTCAAATTCGAGCTGTTTTGGGCGGTGTTCGAGCCGTTCGGCGAACACGAACAATTTGAGAAAAATTCGGCTGTTCGAGGTTATGTTCGATAACTGTTCGTGCACCAAAATCATAACTGGATTTTTTCTCAGTAATGATGAAAATTAATGTTAATACGCAGTTTGAGTGTACAGCGGGGTGGGGGGAGGGGCAGGGGATGGATCTCTGCAGGAACAATGAAGATCTCCATTTTTTTTTTTCTTTCCCGCATTTACAGTGGGGAGGTGTAATCTGTCAGCCTATCAGCAGCGCACACACGGAGCGAAGTGCTTTTTTTCACACAAGCAAGGGCATGTGTCATTGGCAGTGTATGTCACATGTGCTTGCCCTATAAGACCAAGCCATTTTCCCCGTCGCCACCATTTTCTCACTGCTGCAGCTGCGTGTTAGACGGCACCGCTGTTGCTGTGTGCGCTATACCTTGTTAATTTCAAGCCAATTTTCGCACAAATATACAGATAGCTTGGGAGTAGGGAATAGTTGTGATTGCAGTCCTTTTAAGGACTAGGTTACAGCATTTCCTACGACTTTTATCAGGGAGGTCTGTGCTCTTAAATAGATCGGTTGTGGGAGTAAAGACTAATTGTAATTGCAGTCCTTTTCAGGACTAGGTTACATGAGTTCCTATCAGTTTTTGCCAGGCAGGTCTGTGCCAGTGCTGTGCAAGTTTTTTTCACAGCATTTGGCTGAATCTAGCAAAGCTAATCCTTTTTTGCCTATTGCAGAGTGTGTTAGTCAGTGGAGTAGCCTATCTGTGTTGCAAGATATACCACCTGTGTATAGAATACCAATTTTTTTACTGCACCTAGTGAAGTAAAATCTTTTGGGCATAGCATCATTCTATTAGTCCATCTATACTGACCTCCATCAGGTTGCAAATTAAAACTAATTTTTATCTGCATCTACAGTACCTCTGAAAAAATATTTGGCCTTCTAGCAGTGTGTGGGACTTGTTCTATTATTCCATCTATACTGACCTCCATCAGGTTGCAAACTGAATATATTTTTTTCTGCATCTACCTCTGAAAAAATATTGGGCTTCTAGCTGTGTGTGGGTCTTGTTCTATTAATCCATCTATACTGACCTCCATCAGGTTGCAAACTGAATATATTTTTTTCTGCATCTACCTCTGAAAAAATATTTGGCCTTCTAGTAGTGTGTCGGACTTTCTCTATTAGTCCATCTATACTGACCTCCATCAGGTTGCAAATTAAAACTAATTTTTATCTGCATCTACAGTACCTCTGAAAAAATATTTGGGCTTCTAGCAGTGTGTGGGACTTGTTCTATTAGTCCATCTATACTGACCTCCATCAGGTTGCAAACTGAATATAGTTTTTTCTGCATCTACCTCTGAAAAAATATTGGGCTTCTAGCTGTGTGTGGGTCTTGTTCTATTAATCCATCTATACTGACCTCCATCAGGTTGCAAACTGAATATATTTTTTTCTGCATCTACCTCTGAAAAAATATTTGGCCTTCTAGTAGTGTGTCGGACTTTCTCTATTAGTCCATCTATACTGACCTCCATCAGGTTGCAAATTGAATATAATTTTTTTCCGCATCTAACCCAGCCAATAGTTTTGGCCTAATACCACAGTTTGGCCACTCAGCTCTGCTCGGTTACCATCCATTGTTTTTTTGTGCAAACAACTCCAGAGTTGTGAATTAGTTAACCACCAAAATGAGTGGAAAAAGGCCTGCTGCTGGTGGAAAGGGGAATAGGCGTGTTGGGAAGGGGAAAAAAGGTTGTGTCCGTGGGGTAGGTGTTAAAGCAACAGTAACATCTGCAGAAGAAAGACCATCTTCCAGCCAAACTAAAATGTCTACTTCTTTTAGCGGACAATGTGATAAGATCCCTTTCTTACGGCCACGCCAATCGCTACAAATTCCAGATGAGGCACAAAAACAGCAGGTGCTTCAACGGATATCAAGTGCTCCTTTAAGTGGGCTCTCCTCCACATCAACTTCAACATCACAAATACTCCAGTCCTCAAAGGTGTCACCCAAATCGCACTTGCTTCCTCACAGCTCCCAAATCTCCAGCTGCCCGTCTGAATATGAGGTAGAACAGATGGTTGAGTCTGCAGAGCTGTTTACTCATACTATAGCCTGGGAATCAGAGGTCGACTCCAGCGCTTCTGTGAATCCAGACGAGGAAATGATCTGCACTGATGCCCAGAATCTTTATGAGTCGGATCCAGGACCAGACGCAGAAGGTTCTGACCATAATATAGACCCTCATTCCCAAACTGTAACTCCTGTTGGTGGAGACAATGAGGAAGACGTTGATAAGACTCAAATACCTGATTGGAGCGACAACTTTAGTTTTTTGTCAGGGCAGGAACAGGTTGGCTCTGAGGACGACGGGTGTGATAACGCACAGGGTGATGATGATGAGGTCGGAGATCCCACTTACTGTCAACCCACAGTCAGCCAAGAGATGAGGTCAGCAGAGGAGGTGGAGGAAGATGCTAATGACGACGAGGTCAGGTTGCGCCTTCCTGGACAGAGACGTAGTACTGGAAGCACGTCAACAACTGCATCCTCAAACACAACTCTGCCTCTCACCACAAGTCGTGGTGGCTCTTCAGGTCGCATGGGTGCTAAGCCTTGCATAGCCTGGGCATTTTTTCAGATCGATAAAGATGACCCAACTCGTGTTATCTGTAACATTTGTCAGCAAAAGCTAAGTAGAGGCCAAAAAATACATAGTTTGAGTACTTCATGCATGAACCGGCACATGGACATGAAGCATAAGTTGCAGTGGGAAGCTCAGTGTGCTACAATGCGGCCTAGCCGGCCGGGCCAACCACCGTCTGCCATATCTTGTGCATCCGCGGCCTCTTCATCCTCTGTGACTGGGGGGACAGCAGTCACACCTGTTTTGGGGCGCAGACCTGCCACCTCTTTACCCGCAACAGCCAGCGTGATTGGCAGGTCATCATTTTCTTTGGAGGTGGTAACACCAGCTGGTGTTGAGCGCTGTCCGACATCGATAGCACCACCTTTGGATGAAGGCAACCTAACATGTCCGCCTGCATCTTCCTCACAGACCGGCAGTTTGCCGGGGACACCCTTATCAACCCCGTCTAAGCACAATAGCCAGCCCTCGGTCCCTCAGATGTGGACAAGTAAAAGACCATTTCCTCCTAGCCATGAGAAAGCTAAGAGGTTGAATTTCACCATCTGCAAGCTCTTGGCTACAGAAATGCTGCCTTTCCGCCTGGTGGACACAGAGGATTTTCGAGACCTTATGTCCGTCGCAGTGCCCCAGTACCAGATGCCCAGTCGGCACTACTTCTCAAAGAAAGGTGTGCCTGCGCTCCACCAGCATGTCGCACACAACATCACCGCTTCTTTGAGAAACTCTGTGTGTGACAGGGTGCATTTCACCACAGACACTTGGACGAGTAGGCATGGACAGGGGCGTTACATGTCGCTGACTGGGCACTGGGTAACTATGGTGACAGCAGGACAAGGGGCTGCTGTCCAAGTCTTGCCGTCCCCACGAGTTGTGCGTCAATCCTCTTTATGTCAAAGTTCCTCCACTGCTTCTGCCTCCTCAACCTCCTCTCGGTCTTCCACCTGCACCCAAAGCCTGTCTGGTCATGCCACAAGCTTTCTAACTGCGCAGAAGGGATCCTGCACACCTCCTTACTATGCTGGCAGTAGGGCTCAACGTCATCAGGCGGTTTTTACATTGAAATGTCTGGGAAATGTGAGTCACACAGCTGAGGAGTTGTGGTCAGCTCTGGAGAACCAATTTCATGAATGGTTGTCTCCACTGGACCTGAAACCAGGGAAGGCCGTGTGCGACAATGCTGCAAACCTGGGTGCGGCCCTTCGCCGGGGCAATGTCACACACGTGCCTTGTATGGCTCACGTGTTGAACCTGGTTGTCCAGCAATTTTTAGCCCACTATCCCAGACTAGATGGCCTTCTGCAGAGGGCACGGTCGCTGTGTGCTCACTTCCGCCGTTCGCATCCCGCAGCTCAGCGACTTACATCTCTACAGAAGTCGTTGGGCCTGCCACTTCACCGGCTAAAATGCGATGTGCCTACCCGGTGGAATTCAACTCTGCACATGTTGCAGCGACTGTGGCAGCACCGACAAGCCCTGGTGCAATACGTTCTGACGTATAGCCTGGGCCAACGAGATTCAGAGGTGGGGCAAATCACGCTGGAGGAGTGGTCTCAGATCAGGGACCTATGCACCCTTCTGCACAGTTTTGAAATGGCGACGAAGATGTTTAGTGCTGACGATGCCATTATCAGCATGACTATTCCGGTGATTTACATGCTGGAGCACATGTTAAACAGAATTCGGAGTCAGGTGGTGGCACAAGAGGAGGTGGAGGAAGTAGAGGAGGAGGAGTTGTATGCGGAAGGGCTAACATCTGCAAGGTCCAGACGGTCGGCAGCACCAAGGCGGCAGGCATGTGAGGGTGGGGGAGATGGTTTTACCAGAGCGCATGGTAGCAGCCAAACTAGTGAGGAAGGTGCAGGAGCCCAGGAAGAAGTGGAGGACGAACTGATGGAAGACTCATCAGATGAGGGAGACCTTGATCACATTTCTGTTGTGCGAGGTTGGGGGGAGAGGACAGAGGAAGGAAGCATGATTGTTACCTCGCCACCAACACAACAGGGACTTGGTGCTCCTGGATGCGCAACACACATGAGTGCCTTCTTGCTGCACTACCTGCAACATGACCCTCGAATTGTGAGAATTAGAAATAATCCTGACTACTGGGTTGCCACACTGTTAGATCCCCGGTACAAAAGTAAATTTGCAGAAATTATTCCTGCCATAGAAAGGGATGCACGCATGCAGGAGTATCAGCAGAGACTGTTGCAGAATCTTACATGTGCTTTTCCACAAAATACCAGTGGTGCACGTAGTGAATCTCACAGTTCCAACTTACCAACCGTGGGACCGTCAAGTGTTCAGCACTCAAACCGTAACAGAACCACAGTATCTGCTGGTAACATCAATTTTGCGGAATCATTTCACCACTTTTTTAGCCCATCCTTTGCAAGGCCACAGGAGACAAGAAGTCTGACACATAGTCAACGCCTAGAGACGATGGTACAGGAGTATCTCCAAGTAAACATTGAAGCCACGACTGTGTCACTGGACCCTTGCTCTTTTTGGGCTTCCAATCTGGATAAATGGCCGGAGCTAGCCACTTACGCCTTGGAGATCTTGTCATGCCCCGCAGCCAGCGTTCTGGCTGAACGTGTGTTCAGCGCTGCTGGTGGTGTGCTGACAGATAAGCGCACGCGGCTCTCCACTGATAATGTAGACAGACTCACGTTCATAAAGATGAACAAATCATGGATCCGAAACGACTTTTCTACCCCTGTGTCATCCTGGGGAGAGTAAAAGCTTGATGATTGGTTAAAATCACCCTACCAAACGTTTTAAGCTTTCAAATTACTAATCATGTTTATCTGTATCTTGACTGGAAAATAATTTGGGCTTTGTAGCAGTGTGCAGCACTGTTCCTATTAGGCCATCTATAATAAGCTCCACCAGATTTAAAATTAAAAATAATTTTTAGCTGCATCTAGCCCGGAAAATAATTTTGGGGCTCCGAGATGCGCAAGACACATAAGTGCCTTCTTGCTGCACTACCTGCAGCATGACCCTCATATTGTCAGAATTCGAAGTAATCATGACTAGAGATGAGCGTTGTTCTACTCGAACTGTTCGCCAATCT
>NW_027369630.1:0-41296 GCF_046119375.1 Phyllobates terribilis | reverse complement strand
AAAAACATGTTTTTCAATGGCAAAAATCAATGAATATTGTAAATGCACAAACAGTAATATCTCCACATTGCAAGGTGCAATTCTGAAATTTTTTGCTTTTCCTGCTAATCCTAGCATGATAAAGAAGATTCAAAGAGAGTGAGATGCCAGCTCCTTTCATTCAGTCAGTAGCTTCAAACATTTCTGGTATATGAAAAACATGTTTTTCAATGGCAAAAATCAATGAATATTGTAAATGCACAAACAGTAATATCTCCACATTGCACGGGTGCAATTCTGAAATTTTTAGCTTTTTCCTGTTAATCCTAGCATGATAAAGAAGATTCAAAGAGAGTGAGATGCCAGCTCCTTTCATTCAGTCAGTAGCTTCAACATTTCTGGTATATGAAAAACATGTTTTTCAATGGCAAAAATCAATGAATATTGTAAATGCACAAACAGTAATATCTCCACATTGCAAGGTGCAATTCTGAAATTTTTTGCTTTTTCCTGCTAATCCTAGCATGATAAAGAAGATTCAAAGAGAGTGAGATGCCAGCTCCTTTCATTCAGTCAGTAGCTTCAAACATTTCTGGTATATGAAAAACATGTTTTTCAATGGCAAAAATCAATGAATATTGTAAATGCACAAACAGTAATATCTCCACATTGCAAGGTGCAATTCTGAAATTCTTAGCTTTTTCCTGTTAATCCTAGCATGATAAAGAAGATTCAAAGAGAGTGAGATGCCAGCTCCTTTCATTCAGTCAGTAGCTTCAAACATTTCTGGACGTTTTTTCAATGGCAAAAATCAATGAATATTGTAAATGCACAAACAGTAATATCTCCACATTGCAAGGTGCAATTCTGAAATTTTTTGCTTTTTCCTGCTAATCCTAGCATGATAAAGAAGATTCAAAGAGAGTGAGATGCCAGCTCCTTTCATTCAGTCAGTAGCTTCAAACATTTCTGGTATATGAAAAACATGTTTTTCAATGGCAAAAATCAATGAATATTGTAAATGCACAAACAGTAATATCTCCACATTGCAAGGTGCAATTCTGAAATTTTTAGCTTTTTCCTGCTAATCCTAGCATGATAAAGAAGATTCAAAGGGAGTGAGATGCCAGCTCCTTTCATTCAGTCAGTAGCTTCAAACATTTCTGGTATATGAAAAACATGTTTTTCAATGGCAAAAATCAATGAATATTGTAAATGCACAAACAGTAATATCTCCACATTGCACGGTGCAATTCTGAAATTTTTTGCTTTTTCCTGCTAATCCTAGCATGATAAAGAAGATTCAAAGAGAGTGAGATGCCAGCTCCTTTCATTCAGTCAGTAGCTTCAAACATTTCTGGTATATGAAAAACATGTTTTTCAATGGCAAAAATCAATGAATATTGTAAATGCACAAACAGTAATATCTCCACATTGCAAGGTGCAATTCTGAAATTTTTTGCTTTTTCCTGCTAATCCTAGCATGATAGAAGACAGTAGCTTCAAACATTTCTGGACGTTTTTCAATGGCAAAAATCAATGAATATTGTAAATGCACAAACAGTAATATCTCCACATTGCAGGTGCTTCTGAAATTTTTTGCTTTTTCCTGCTAATACTAGCATGATAAAGAAGATTCAAAGAGAGTGAGATGCCAGCTCCTTTCATTCAGTCAGTAGCTTCAAACATTTCTGGTATATGAAAAACATGTTTTTCAATGGCAAAAATCAATGAATATTGTAAATGCACAAACAGTAATATCTCCACATTGCAAGGTGCAATTCTGAAATTTTTAGCTTTTTCCTGCTAATCCTAGCATGATAAAGAAGATTCAAAGAGAGTGAGATGCCAGCTCCTTTCATTCAGTCAGTAGCTTCAAACATTTCTGGTATATGAAAAACATGTTTTTCAATGGCAAAAATCAATGAATATTGTAAATGCACAAACAGTAATATCTCCACATTGCACGGTGCAATTCTGAAATTTTTTGCTTTTTCCTGCTAATCCTAGCATGATAAAGAAGATTCAAAGAGAGTGAGATGCCAGCTCCTTTCATTCAGTCAGTAGCTTCAAACATTTCTGGTATATGAAAAACATGTTTTTCAATGGCAAAAATCAATGAGTATTGTAAATGCACAAACAGTAATATCTCCACATTGCACGGTGCAATTCTGAAATTTTTTGCTTTTTCCTGCTAATCCTAGCATGATAAAGAAGATTCAAAGAGAGTGAGATGCCAGCTCCTTTCATTCAGTCAGTAGCTTCAAACATTTCTGGTATATGAAAAACATGTTTTTCAATGGCAAAAATCAATGAATATTGTAAATGCACAAACAGTAATATCTCCACATTGCACGGTGCAATTCTGAAATTTTTTGCTTTTTCCTGCTAATCCTAGCATGATAAAGAAGATTCAAAGAGAGTGAGATGCCAGCTCCTTTCATTCAGTCAGTAGCTTCAAACATTTCTGGTATATGAAAAACATGTTTTTCAATGGCAAAAATCAATGAATATTGTAAATGCACAAACAGTAATATCTCCACATTGCACGGTGCAATTCTGAAATTTTTAGCTTTTTCCTGCTAATCCTAGCATGATAAAGAAGATTCAAAGAGAGTGAGATGCCAGCTCCTTTCATTCAGTCAGTAGCTTCAAACATTTCTGGTATATGAAAAACATGTTTTTCAATGGCAAAAATCAATGAATATTGTAAATGCACAAACAGTAATATCTCCACATTGCAAGGTGCAATTCTGAAATTTTTTGCTTTTTCCTGCTAATCCTAGCATGATAAAGAAGATTCAAAGAGAGTGAGATGCCAGCTCCTTTCATTCAGTCAGTAGCTTCAAACATTTCTGGTATATGAAAAACATGTTTTTCAATGGCAAAAATCAATGAATATTGTAAATGCACAAACAGTAATATCTCCACATTGCACGGTGCAATTCTGAAATTTTTAGCTTTTTCCTGCTAATCCTAGCATGATAAAGAAGATTCAAAGAGAGTGAGATGCCAGCTCCTTTCATTCAGTCAGTAGCTTCAAACATTTCTGGTATATGAAAAACATGTTTTTCAATGGCAAAAATCAATGAATATTGTAAATGCACAAACAGTAATATCTCCACATTGCACGGTGCAATTCTGAAATTTTTAGCTTTTTCCTGTTAATCCTAGCATGATAAAGAAGATTCAAAGAGAGTGAGATGCCAGCTCCTTTCATTCAGTCAGTAGCTTCAAAACATTTCTGGTATATGAAAAACATGTTTTTCAATGGCAAAAATCAATGAATATTGTAAATGCACAAACAGTAATATCTCCACATTGCAAGTGCAATTCTGAAATTTTTAGCTTTTTCCTGTTAATCCTAGCATGATAAAGAAGATTCAAAGAGAGTGAGATGCCAGCTCCTTTCATTCAGTCAGTAGCTTCAAACATTTCTGGACGTTTTTCAATGGCAAAAATCAATGAATATTGTAAATGCACAAACAGTAATATCTCCACATTGCAAGGTGCAATTCTGAAATTTTTAGCTTTTTCCTGTTAATCCTAGCATGATAAAGAAGATTCAAAGAGAGTGAGATGCCAGCTCCTTTCATTCAGTCAGTAGCTTCAAACATTTCTGGTATATGAAAAACATGTTTTTCAATGGCAAAAATCAATGAATATTGTAAATGCACAAACAGTAATATCTCCACATTGCACGGTGCAATTCTGAAATTTTTTGCTTTTTCCTGCTAATCCTAGCATGATAAAGAAGATTCAAAGAGAGTGAGATGCCAGCTCCTTTCATTCAGTCAGTAGCTTCAAACATTTCTGGTATATGAAAAACATGTTTTTCAATGGCAAAAATCAATGAATATTGTAAATGCACAAACAGTAATATCTCCACATTGCAAGGTGCAATTCTGAAATTTTTAGCTTTTTCCTGTTAATCCTAGCATGATAAAGAAGATTCAAAGAGAGTGAGATGCCAGCTCCTTTCATTCAGTCAGTAGCTTCAAACATTTCTGGTATATGAAAAACATGTTTTTCAATGGCAAAAATCAATGAATATTGTAAATGCACAAACAGTAATATCTCCACATTGCACGGTGCAATTCTGAAATTTTTAGCTTTTTCCTGTTAATCCTAGCATGATAAAGAAGATTCAAAGAGAGTGAGATGCCAGCTCCTTTCATTCAGTCAGTAGCTTCAAACATTTCTGGTATATGAAAAACGTTTTTCAATGGCAAAAATCAATGAATATTGTAAATGCACAAACAGTAATATCTCCACATTGCAAGGTGCAATTCTGAAATTTTTAGCTTTTTCCTGTTAATCCTAGCATGATAAAGAAGATTCAAAGAGAGTGAGATGCCAGCTCCTTTCATTCAGTCAGTAGCTTCAAACATTTCTGGTATATGAAAAACATGTTTTTCAATGGCAAAAATCAATGAATATTGTAAATGCACAAACAGTAATATCTCCACATTGCACGGTGCAATTCTGAAATTTTTTGCTTTTTCCTGCTAATCCTAGCATGATAAAGAAGATTCAAAGAGAGTGAGATGCCAGCTCCTTTCATTCAGTCAGTAGCTTCAAACATTTCTGGATTTGAAACGTTTTTCAATGGCAAAAATCAATGAATATTGTAAATGCACAAACAGTAATATCTCCACATTGCAAGGTGCAATTCTGAAATTTTTTGCTTTTTCCTGCTAATCCTAGCATGATAAAGAAGATTCAAAGAGAGTGAGATGCCAGCTCCTTTCATTCAGTCAGTAGCTTCAAACATTTCTGGTATATGAAAAACATGTTTTTCAATGGCAAAAATCAATGAATATTGTAAATGCACAAACAGTAATATCTCCACATTGCAAGGTGCAATTCTGAAATTTTTAGCTTTTTCCTGCTAATCCTAGCATGATAAAGAAGATTCAAAGAGAGTGAGATGCCAGCTCCTTTCATTCAGTCAGTAGCTTCAAACATTTCTGGTATATGAAAAACATGTTTTTCAATGGCAAAAATCAATGAATATTGTAAATGCACAAACAGTAATATCTCCACATTGCACGGTGCAATTCTGAAATTTTTAGCTTTTTCCTGTTAATCCTAGCATGATAAAGAAGATTCAAAGAGAGTGAGATGCCAGCTCCTTTCATTCAGTCAGTAGCTTCAAACATTTCTGGTATATGAAAAACATGTTTTTCAATGGCAAAAATCAATGAATATTGTAAATGCACAAACAGTAATATCTCCACATTGCAAGGTGCAATTCTGAAATTTTTTGCTTTTTCCTGCTAATCCTAGCATGATAAAGAAGATTCAAAGAGAGTGAGATGCCAGCTCCTTTCATTCAGTCAGTAGCTTCAAACATTTCTGGTATATGAAAAACATGTTTTTCAATGGCAAAAATCAATGAATATTGTAAATGCACAAACAGTAATATCTCCACATTGCAAGGTGCAATTCTGAAATTTTTAGCTTTTTCCTGTTAATCCTAGCATGATAAAGAAGATTCAAAGAGAGTGAGATGCCAGCTCCTTTCATTCAGTCAGTAGCTTCAAACATTTCTGGACGTTTTTCAATGGCAAAAATCAATGAATATTGTAAATGCACAAACAGTAATATCTCCACATTGCAAGGTGCAATTCTGAAATTTTTAGCTTTTTCCTGCTAATCCTAGCATGATAAAGAAGATTCAAAGAGAGTGAGATGCCAGCTCCTTTCATTCAGTCAGTAGCTTCAAACATTTCTGGTATATGAAAAACATGTTTTTCAATGGCAAAAATCAATGAATATTGTAAATGCACAAACAGTAATATCTCCACATTGCAAGGTGCAATTCTGAAATTTTTAGCTTTTTCCTGCTAATCCTAGCATGATAAAGAAGATTCAAAGAGAGTGAGATGCCAGCTCCTTTCATTCAGTCAGTAGCTTCAAACATTTCTGGTATATGAAAAACATGTTTTTCAATGGCAAAAATCAATGAATATTGTAAATGCACAAACAGTAATATCTCCACATTGCACGGTGCAATTCTGAAATTTTTTGCTTTTTCCTGCTAATCCTAGCATGATAAAGAAGATTCAAAGAGAGTGAGATGCCAGCTCCTTTCATTCAGTCAGTAGCTTCAAACATTTCTGGTATATGAAAAACATGTTTTTCAATGGCAAAAATCAATGAATATTGTAAATGCACAAACAGTAATATCTCCACATTGCAAGGTGCAATTCTGAAATTTTTTGCTTTTTCCTGCTAATCCTAGCATGATAAAGAAGATTCAAAGAGAGTGAGATGCCAGCTCCTTTCATTCAGTCAGTAGCTTCAAACATTTCTGGACGTTTTTCAATGGCAAAAATCAATGAATATTGTAAATGCACAAACAGTAATATCTCCACATTGCAAGGTGCAATTCTGAAATTTTTTGCTTTTTCCTGCTAATCCTAGCATGATAAAGAAGATTCAAAGAGAGTGAGATGCCAGCTCCTTTCATTCAGTCAGTAGCTTCAAACATTTCTGGTATATGAAAAACATGTTTTTCAATGGCAAAAATCAATGAATATTGTAAATGCACAAACAGTAATATCTCCACATTGCAAGGTGCAATTCTGAAATTTTTAGCTTTTTCCTGCTAATCCTAGCATGATAAAGAAGATTCAAAGAGAGTGAGATGCCAGCTCCTTTCATTCAGTCAGTAGCTTCAAACATTTCTGGTATATGAAAAACATGTTTTTCAATGGCAAAAATCAATGAATATTGTAAATGCACAAACAGTAATATCTCCACATTGCACGGTGCAATTCTGAAATTTTTTGCTTTTTCCTGCTAATCCTAGCATGATAAAGAAGATTCAAAGAGAGTGAGATGCCAGCTCCTTTCATTCAGTCAGTAGCTTCAAACATTTCTGGTATATGAAAAACATGTTTTTCAATGGCAAAAATCAATGAGTATTGTAAATGCACAAACAGTAATATCTCCACATTGCACGGTGCAATTCTGAAATTTTTTGCTTTTTCCTGCTAATCCTAGCATGATAAAGAAGATTCAAAGAGAGTGAGATGCCAGCTCCTTTCATTCAGTCAGTAGCTTCAAACATTTCTGGTATATGAAAAACATGTTTTTCAATGGCAAAAATCAATGAATATTGTAAATGCACAAACAGTAATATCTCCACATTGCACGGTGCAATTCTGAAATTTTTTGCTTTTTCCTGCTAATCCTAGCATGATAAAGAAGATTCAAAGAGAGTGAGATGCCAGCTCCTTTCATTCAGTCAGTAGCTTCAAACATTTCTGGTATATGAAAAACATGTTTTTCAATGGCAAAAATCAATGAATATTGTAAATGCACAAACAGTAATATCTCCACATTGCACGGTGCAATTCTGAAATTTTTAGCTTTTTCCTGCTAATCCTAGCATGATAAAGAAGATTCAAAGAGAGTGAGATGCCAGCTCCTTTCATTCAGTCAGTAGCTTCAAACATTTCTGGTATATGAAAAACATGTTTTTCAATGGCAAAAATCAATGAATATTGTAAATGCACAAACAGTAATATCTCCACATTGCAAGGTGCAATTCTGAAATTTTTTGCTTTTTCCTGCTAATCCTAGCATGATAAAGAAGATTCAAAGAGAGTGAGATGCCAGCTCCTTTCATTCAGTCAGTAGCTTCAAACATTTCTGGACGTTTTTCAATGGCAAAAATCAATGAATATTGTAAATGCACAAACAGTAATATCTCCACATTGCAAGGTGCAATTCTGAAATTTTTAGCTTTTTCCTGTTAATCCTAGCATGATAAAGAAGATTCAAAGAGAGTGAGATGCCAGCTCCTTTCATTCAGTCAGTAGCTTCAAACATTTCTGGTATATGAAAAACATGTTTTTCAATGGCAAAAATCAATGAATATTGTAAATGCACAAACAGTAATATCTCCACATTGCACGGTGCAATTCTGAAATTTTTAGCTTTTTCCTGCTAATCCTAGCATGATAAAGAAGATTCAAAGAGAGTGAGATGCCAGCTCCTTTCATTCAGTCAGTAGCTTCAAACATTTCTGGTATATGAAAAACATGTTTTTCAATGGCAAAAATCAATGAATATTGTAAATGCACAAACAGTAATATCTCCACATTGCACAGGTGCAATTCTGAAATTTTTTGCTTTTTCCTGCTAATCCTAGCATGATAAAGAAGATTCAAAGAGAGTGAGATGCCAGCTCCTTTCATTCAGTCAGTAGCTTCAAACATTTCTGGTATATGAAAAAACGTTTTTCAATGGCAAAAATCAATGAATATTGTAAATGCACAAACAGTAATATCTCCACATTGCAAGGTGCAATTCTGAAATTTTTAGCTTTTTCCTGTTAATCCTAGCATGATAAAGAAGATTCAAAGAGAGTGAGATGCCAGCTCCTTTCATTCAGTCAGTAGCTTCAAACATTTCTGGTATATGAAAAACATGTTTTTCAATGGCAAAAATCAATGAATATTGTAAATGCACAAACAGTAATATCTCCACATTGCACGGTGCAATTCTGAAATTTTTAGCTTTTTCCTGTTAATCCTAGCATGATAAAGAAGATTCAAAGAGAGTGAGATGCCAGCTCCTTTCATTCAGTCAGTAGCTTCAAACATTTCTGGTATATGAAAAACATGTTTTTCAATGGCAAAAATCAATGAATATTGTAAATGCACAAACAGTAATATCTCCACATTGCAAGGTGCAATTCTGAAATTTTTAGCTTTTTCCTGTTAATCCTAGCATGATAAAGAAGATTCAAAGAGAGTGAGATGCCAGCTCCTTTCATTCAGTCAGTAGCTTCAAACATTTCTGGTATATGAAAAACATGTTTTTCAATGGCAAAAATCAATGAATATTGTAAATGCACAAACAGTAATATCTCCACATTGCAAGGTGCAATTCTGAAATTTTTAGCTTTTTCCTGTTAATCCTAGCATGATAAAGAAGATTCAAAGAGAGTGAGATGCCAGCTCCTTTCATTCAGTCAGTAGCTTCAAACATTTCTGGTATATGAAAAACATGTTTTTCAATGGCAAAAATCAATGAATATTGTAAATGCACAAACAGTAATATCTCCACATTGCACGGTGCAATTCTGAAATTTTTTGCTTTTTCCTGCTAATCCTAGCATGATAAAGAAGATTCAAAGAGAGTGAGATGCCAGCTCCTTTCATTCAGTCAGTAGCTTCAAACATTTCTGGTATATGAAAAACATGTTTTTCAATGGCAAAAATCAATGAATATTGTAAATGCACAAACAGTAATATCTCCACATTGCACGGTGCAATTCTGAAATTTTTTGCTTTTTCCTGCTAATCCTAGCATGATAAAGAAGATTCAAAGAGAGTGAGATGCCAGCTCCTTTCATTCAGTCAGTAGCTTCAAACATTTCTGGTATATGAAAAACATGTTTTTCAATGGCAAAAATCAATGAATATTGTAAATGCACAAACAGTAATATCTCCACATTGCAAGGTGCAATTCTGAAATTTTTTGCTTTTTCCTGCTAATCCTAGCATGATAAAGAAGATTCAAAGAGAGTGAGATGCCAGCTCCTTTCATTCAGTCAGTAGCTTCAAACATTTCTGGTATATGAAAAACATGTTTTTCAATGGCAAAAATCAATGAATATTGTAAATGCACAAACAGTAATATCTCCACATTGCACGGTGCAATTCTGAAATTTTTAGCTTTTTCCTGCTAATCCTAGCATGATAAAGAAGATTCAAAGAGAGTGAGATGCCAGCTCCTTTCATTCAGTCAGTAGCTTCAAACATTTCTGGTATATGAAAAACATGTTTTTCAATGGCAAAAATCAATGAATATTGTAAATGCACAAACAGTAATATCTCCACATTGCAAGGTGCAATTCTGAAATTTTTTGCTTTTTCCTGCTAATCCTAGCATGATAAAGAAGATTCAAAGAGAGTGAGATGCCAGCTCCTTTCATTCAGTCAGTAGCTTCAAACATTTCTGGTATATGAAAAACATGTTTTTCAATGGCAAAAATCAATGAATATTGTAAATGCACAAACAGTAATATCTCCACATTGCACGGTGCAATTCTGAAATTTTTAGCTTTTTCCTGCTAATCCTAGCATGATAAAGAAGATTCAAAGAGAGTGAGATGCCAGCTCCTTTCATTCAGTCAGTAGCTTCAAACATTTCTGGTATATGAAAAACATGTTTTTCAATGGCAAAAATCAATGAATATTGTAAATGCACAAACAGTAATATCTCCACATTGCACTGTGCAATTCTGAAATTTTTTGCTTTTTCCTGTTAATCCTAGCATGATAAAGAAGATTCAAAGAGAGTGAGATGCCAGCTCCTTTCATTCAGTCAGTAGCTTCAAACATTTCTGGTATATGGAAAAAACATGTTTTTCAATGGCAAAAATCAATGAATATTGTAAATGCACAAACAGTAATATCTCCACATTGCACGGTGCAATTCTGAAATTTTTAGCTTTTTCCTGTTAATCCTAGCATGATAAAGAAGATTCAAAGAGAGTGAGATGCCAGCTCCTTTCATTCAGTCAGTAGCTTCAAACATTTCTGGTAAATGAAAACATGTTTTTCAATGGCAAAAATCAATGAATATTGTAAATGCACAAACAGTAATATCTCCACATTGCACGGTGCAATTCTGAAATTTTTAGCTTTTTCCTGTTAATCCTAGCATGATAAAGAAGATTCAAAGAGAGTGAGATGCCAGCTCCTTTCATTCAGTCAGTAGCTTCAAACATTTCTGGTATATGAAAAACATGTTTTTCAATGGCAAAAATCAATGAATATTGTAAATGCACAAACAGTAATATCTCCACATTGCACGGTGCAATTCTGAAATTTTTAGCTTTTTCCTGTTAATCCTAGCATGATAAAGAAGATTCAAAGAGAGTGAGATGCCAGCTCCTTTCATTCAGTCAGTAGCTTCAAACATTTCTGGTATATGAAAAACATGTTTTTCAATGGCAAAAAATCAATGAATATTGTAAATGCACAAACAGTAATATCTCCACATTGCAAGGTGCAATTCTGAAATTTTTAGCTTTTTCCTGTTAATCCTAGCATGATAAAGAAGATTCAAAGAGAGTGAGATGCCAGCTCCTTTCATTCAGTCAGTAGCTTCAAACATTTCTGGTATATGAAAAACATGTTTTTCAATGGCAAAAATCAATGAATATTGTAAATGCACAAACAGTAATATCTCCACATTGCACGGTGCAATTCTGAAATTTTTTGCTTTTTCCTGCTAATCCTAGCATGATAAAGAAGATTCAAAGAGAGTGAGATGCCAGCTCCTTTCATTCAGTCAGTAGCTTCAAACATTTCTGGTATATGAAAAACATGTTTTTCAATGGCAAAAATCAATGAATATTGTAAATGCACAAACAGTAATATCTCCACATTGCACGGTGCAATTCTGAAATTTTTGCTTTTCCTGCTAATCCTAGCATGATAAAGAAGATTCAAAGAGAGTGAGATGCCAGCTCCTTTCATTCAGTCAGTAGCTTCAAACATTTCTGGTATATGAAAAACATGTTTTTCAATGGCAAAAATCAATGAATATTGTAAATGCACAAACAGTAATATCTCCACATTGCAAGGTGCAATTCTGAAATTTTTTGCTTTTTCCTGCTAATCCTAGCATGATAAAGAAGATTCAAAGAGAGTGAGATGCCAGCTCATTTCATTCAGTCAGTAGCTTCAAACATTTCTGGTATATGAAAAACATGTTTTTCAATGGCAAAAATCAATGAATATTGTAAATGCACAAACAGTAATATCTCCACATTGCACGGTGCAATTCTGAAATTTTTAGCTTTTTCCTGCTAATCCTAGCATGATAAAGAAGATTCAAAGAGAGTGAGATGCCAGCTCCTTTCATTCAGTCAGTAGCTTCAAACATTTCTGGTATATGAAAAACATGTTTTTCAATGGCAAAAATCAATGAATATTGTAAATGCACAAACAGTAATATCTCCACATTGCAAGGTGCAATTCTGAAATTTTTTGCTTTTTCCTGCTAATCCTAGCATGATAAAGAAGATTCAAAGAGAGTGAGATGCCAGCTCCTTTCATTCAGTCAGTAGCTTCAAACATTTCTGGTATATGAAAACATGTTTTTCAATGGCAAAAATCAATGAATATTGTAAATGCACAAACAGTAATATCTCCACATTGCACGGTGCAATTCTGAAATTTTTAGCTTTTTCCTGCTAATCCTAGCATGATAAAGAAGATTCAAAGAGAGTGAGATGCCAGCTCCTTTCATTCAGTCAGTAGCTTCAAACATTTCTGGTATATGAAAAACATGTTTTTCAATGGCAAAAATCAATGAATATTGTAAATGCACAAACAGTAATATCTCCACATTGCACGGTGCAATTCTGAAATTTTTTGCTTTTTCCTGTTAATCCTAGCATGATAAAGAAGATTCAAAGAGAGTGAGATGCCAGCTCCTTTCATTCAGTCAGTAGCTTCAAACATTTCTGGAAAAACATGTTTTTCAATGGCAAAAATCAATGAATATTGTAAATGCACAAACAGTAATATCTCCACATTGCACGGTGCAATTCTGAAATTTTTAGCTTTTTCCTGTTAATCCTAGCATGATAAAGAAGATTCAAAGAGAGTGAGATGCCAGCTCCTTTCATTCAGTCAGTAGCTTCAAACATTTCTGGTATTAAAACATCGTTTTTCAATGGCAAAAATCAATGAATATTGTAAATGCACAAACAGTAATATCTCCACATTGCACGGTGCAATTCTGAAATTTTTAGCTTTTTCCTGTTAATCCTAGCATGATAAAGAAGATTCAAAGAGAGTGAGATGCCAGCTCCTTTCATTCAGTCAGTAGCTTCAAACATTTCTGGTATATGAAAAACATGTTTTTCAATGGCAAAAATCAATGAATATTGTAAATGCACAAACAGTAATATCTCCACATTGCACGGTGCAATTCTGAAATTTTTAGCTTTTTCCTGTTAATCCTAGCATGATAAAGAAGATTCAAAGAGAGTGAGATGCCAGCTCCTTTCATTCAGTCAGTAGCTTCAAACATTTCTGGTATATGAAAACATGTTTTTCAATGGCAAAAATCAATGAATATTGTAAATGCACAAACAGTAATATCTCCACATTGCAAGGTGCAATTCTGAAATTTTTAGCTTTTTCCTGTTAATCCTAGCATGATAAAGAAGATTCAAAGAGAGTGAGATGCCAGCTCCTTTCATTCAGTCAGTAGCTTCAAACATTTCTGGTATATGAAAAACATGTTTTTCAATGGCAAAAATCAATGAATATTGTAAATGCACAAACAGTAATATCTCCACATTGCAAGGTGCAATTCTGAAATTTTTTGCTTTTTCCTGTTAATCCTAGCATGATAAAGAAGATTCAAAGAGAGTGAGATGCCAGCTCCTTTCATTCAGTCAGTAGCTTCAAACATTTCTGGTATATGAAAAACATGTTTTTCAATGGCAAAAATCAATGAATATTGTAAATGCACAAACAGTAATATCTCCACATTGCACGGTGCAATTCTGAAATTTTTAGCTTTTTCCTGTTAATCCTAGCATGATAAAGAAGATTCAAAGAGAGTGAGATGCCAGCTCCTTTCATTCAGTCAGTAGCTTCAAACATTTCTGGACGTTTTTCAATGGCAAAAATCAATGAATATTGTAAATGCACAAACAGTAATATCTCCACATTGCACGGTGCAATTCTGAAATTTTTAGCTTTTTCCTGCTAATCCTAGCATGATAAAGAAGATTCAAAGAGAGTGAGATGCCAGCTCCTTTCATTCAGTCAGTAGCTTCAAACATTTCTGGTATATGAAAAACATGTTTTTCAATGGCAAAAATCAATGAATATTGTAAATGCACAAACAGTAATATCTCCACATTGCACGGTGCAATTCTGAAATTTTTTGCTTTTTCCTGTTAATCCTAGCATGATAAAGAAGATTCAAAGAGAGTGAGATGCCAGCTCCTTTCATTCAGTCAGTAGCTTCAAACATTTCTGGACGTTTTTCAATGGCAAAAATCAATGAATATTGTAAATGCACAAACAGTAATATCTCCACATTGCACGGTGCAATTCTGAAATTTTTTGCTTTTTCCTGCTAATCCTAGCATGATAAAGAAGATTCAAAGAGAGTGAGATGCCAGCTCCTTTCATTCAGTCAGTAGCTTCAAACATTTCTGGTATATGAAAAACATGTTTTTCAATGGCAAAAATCAATGAATATTGTAAATGCACAAACAGTAATATCTCCACATTGCACGGTGCAATTCTGAAATTTTTAGCTTTTTCCTGTTAATCCTAGCATGATAAAGAAGATTCAAAGAGAGTGAGATGCCAGCTCCTTTCATTCAGTCAGTAGCTTCAAACATTTCTGGACGTTTTTCAATGGCAAAAATCAATGAATATTGTAAATGCACAAACAGTAATATCTCCACATTGCACGGTGCAATTCTGAAATTTTTAGCTTTTTCCTGCTAATCCTAGCATGATAAAGAAGATTCAAAGAGAGTGAGATGCCAGCTCCTTTCATTCAGTCAGTAGCTTCAAACATTTCTGGTATATGAAAAACATGTTTTTCAATGGCAAAAATCAATGAATATTGTAAATGCACAAACAGTAATATCTCCACATTGCACGGTGCAATTCTGAAATTTTTTGCTTTTTCCTGCTAATCCTAGCATGATAAAGAAGATTCAAAGAGAGTGAGATGCCAGCTCCTTTCATTCAGTCAGTAGCTTCAAACATTCTGGACGTTTTTCAATGGCAAAAATCAATGAATATTGTAAATGCACAAACAGTAATATCTCCACATTGCAAGGTGCAATTCTGAAATTTTTTGCTTTTTCCTGTTAATCCTAGCATGATAAAGAAGATTCAAAGAGAGTGAGATGCCAGCTCCTTTCATTCAGTCAGTAGCTTCAAACATTTCTGGTATATGAAAAACATGTTTTTCAATGGCAAAAATCAATGAATATTGTAAATGCACAAACAGTAATATCTCCACATTGCAAGGTGCAATTCTGAAATTTTTAGCTTTTCCTGCTAATCCTAGCATGATAAAGAAGATTCAAAGAGAGTGAGATGCCAGCTCCTTTCATTCAGTCAGTAGCTTCAAACATTTCTGGTATATGAAAAACATGTTTTTCAATGGCAAAAATCAATGAATATTGTAAATGCACAAACAGTAATATCTCCACATTGCAAGGTGCAATTCTGAAATTTTTAGCTTTTTCCTGCTAATCCTAGCATGATAAAGAAGATTCAAAGAGAGTGAGATGCCAGCTCCTTTCATTCAGTCAGTAGCTTCAAACATTTCTGGTATATGAAAAACATGTTTTTCAATGGCAAAAATCAATGAATATTGTAAATGCACAAACAGTAATATCTCCACATTGCACGGTGCAATTCTGAAATTTTTAGCTTTTTCCTGTTAATCCTAGCATGATAAAGAAGATTCAAAGAGAGTGAGATGCCAGCTCCTTTCATTCAGTCAGTAGCTTCAAACATTTCTGGTATATGAAAAACATGTTTTCAATGGCAAAAATCAATGAATATTGTAAATGCACAAACAGTAATATCTCCACATTGCACGGTGCAATTCTGAAATTTTTAGCTTTTTCCTGTTAATCCTAGCATGATAAAGAAGATTCAAAGAGAGTGAGATGCCAGCTCCTTTCATTCAGTCAGTAGCTTCAAACATTTCTGGTATATGAAAAACATGTTTTTCAATGGCAAAAATCAATGAATATTGTAAATGCACAAACAGTAATATCTCCACATTGCACGGTGCAATTCTGAAATTTTTAGCTTTTTCCTGCTAATCCTAGCATGATAAAGAAGATTCAAAGAGAGTGAGATGCCAGCTCCTTTCATTCAGTCAGTAGCTTCAAACATTTCTGGACATTTTTCAATGGCAAAAATCAATGAATATTGTAAATGCACAAACAGTAATATCTCCACATTGCACGGTGCAATTCTGAAATTTTTTGCTTTTTCCTGCTAATCCTAGCATGATAAAGAAGATTCAAAGAGAGTGAGATGCCAGCTCCTTTCATTCAGTCAGTAGCTTCAAACATTTCTGGACGTTTTCAATGGCAAAAATCAATGAATATTGTAAATGCACAAACAGTAATATCTCCACATTGCACGGTGCAATTCTGAAATTTTTAGCTTTTTCCTGTTAATCCTAGCATGATAAAGAAGATTCAAAGAGAGTGAGATGCCAGCTCCTTTCATTCAGTCAGTAGCTTCAAACATTTCTGGACGTTTTTCAATGGCAAAAATCAATGAATATTGTAAATGCACAAACAGTAATATCTCCACATTGCACGGTGCAATTCTGAAATTTTTTGCTTTTTCCTGCTAATCCTAGCATGATAAAGAAGATTCAAAGAGAGTGAGATGCCAGCTCCTTTCATTCAGTCAGTAGCTTCAAACATTTCTGGTATATGAAAAACATGTTTTTCAATGGCAAAAATCAATGAATATTGTAAATGCACAAACAGTAATATCTCCACATTGCAAGGTGCAATTCTGAAATTTTTAGCTTTTCCTGTTAATCCTAGCATGATAAAGAAGATTCAAAGAGAGTGAGATGCCAGCTCCTTTCATTCAGTCAGTAGCTTCAAACATTTCTAGTATATGAAAAACATGTTTTTCAATGGCAAAAATCAATGAATATTGCAAATGCACAAACAGTAATATCTCCACATTGCACGGTGCAATTCTGAAATTTTTAGCTTTTTCCTGTTAATCCTAGCATGATAAAGAAGATTCAAAGAGAGTGAGATGCCAGCTCCTTTCATTCAGTCAGTAGCTTCAAACATTTCTGGACGTTTTTCAATGGCAAAAATCAATGAATATTGTAAATGCACAAACAGTAATATCTCCACATTGCACGGTGCAATTCTGAAATTTTTAGCTTTTTCCTGTTAATCCTAGCATGATAAAGAAGATTCAAAGAGAGTGAGATGCCAGCTCCTTTCATTCAGTCAGTAGCTTCAAACATTTCTGGACGTTTTTCAATGGCAAAAATCAATGAATATTGTAAATGCACAAACAGTAATATCTCCACATTGCACGGTGCAATTCTGAAATTTTTTGCTTTTTCCTGCTAATCCTAGCATGATAAAGAAGATTCAAAGAGAGTGAGATGCCAGCTCCTTTCATTCAGTCAGTAGCTTCAAACATTTCTGGTATATGAAAAACATGTTTTTCAATGGCAAAAATCAATGAATATTGTAAATGCACAAACAGTAATATCTCCCACATTGCAAGGTGCAATTCTGAAATTTTTAGCTTTTTCCTGTTAATCCTAGCATGATAAAGAAGATTCAAAGAGAGTGAGATGCCAGCTCCTTTCATTCAGTCAGTAGCTTCAAACATTTCTGGTATATGAAAAACATGTTTTTCAATGGCAAAAATCAATGAATATTGTAAATGCACAAACAGTAATATCTCCACATTGCACGGTGCAATTCTGAAATTTTTAGCTTTTCCTGTTAATCCTAGCATGATAAAGAAGATTCAAAGAGAGTGAGATGCCAGCTCCTTTCATTCAGTCAGTAGCTTCAAACATTTCTGGACGTTTTTCAATGGCAAAAATCAATGAATATTGTAAATGCACAAACAGTAATATCTCCACATTGCACGGTGCAATTCTGAAATTTTTTGCTTTTTCCTGCTAATCCTAGCATGATAAAGAAGATTCAAAGAGAGTGAGATGCCAGCTCCTTTCATTCAGTCAGTAGCTTCAAACATTTCTGGTATATGAAAAACATGTTTTTCAATGGCAAAAATCAATGAATATTGTAAATGCACAAACAGTAATATCTCCACATTGCACGGTGCAATTCTGAAATTTTTGCTTTTTCCTGTTAATCCTAGCATGATAAAGAAGATTCAAAGAGAGTGAGATGCCAGCTCCTTTCATTCAGTCAGTAGCTTCAAACATTTCTGGACGTTTTTCAATGGCAAAAATCAATGAATATTGTAAATGCACAAACAGTAATATCTCCACATTGCACGGTGCAATTCTGAAATTTTTTGCTTTTTCCTGCTAATCCTAGCATGATAAAGAAGATTCAAAGAGAGTGAGATGCCAGCTCCTTTCATTCAGTCAGTAGCTTCAAACATTTCTGGTATATGAAAAACATGTTTTTCAATGGCAAAAATCAATGAATATTGTAAATGCACAAACAGTAATATCTCCACATTGCACGGTGCAATTCTGAAATTTTTAGCTTTTTCCTGTTAATCCTAGCATGATAAAGAAGATTCAAAGAGAGTGAGATGCCAGCTCCTTTCATTCAGTCAGTAGCTTCAAACATTTCTGGACGTTTTTCAATGGCAAAAATCAATGAATATTGTAAATGCACAAACAGTAATATCTCCACATTGCACGGTGCAATTCTGAAATTTTTAGCTTTTTCCTGCTAATCCTAGCATGATAAAGAAGATTCAAAGAGAGTGAGATGCCAGCTCCTTTCATTCAGTCAGTAGCTTCAAACATTTCTGGTATATGAAAAACATGTTTTTCAATGGCAAAAATCAATGAATATTGTAAATGCACAAACAGTAATATCTCCACATTGCACGGTGCAATTCTGAAATTTTTGCTTTTCCTGTTAATCCTAGCATGATAAAGAAGATTCAAAGAGAGTGAGATGCCAGCTCCTTTCATTCAGTCAGTAGCTTCAAACATTTCTGGACGTTTTTCAATGGCAAAAATCAATGAATATTGTAAATGCACAAACAGTAATATCTCCACATTGCACGGTGCAATTCTGAAATTTTTTGCTTTTTCCTGCTAATCCTAGCATGATAAAGAAGATTCAAAGAGAGTGAGATGCCAGCTCCTTTCATTCAGTCAGTAGCTTCAAACATTTCTGGTATATGAAAAACATGTTTTCAATGGCAAAAATCAATGAATATTGTAAATGCACAAACAGTAATATCTCCACATTGCACGGTGCAATTCTGAAATTTTTAGCTTTTTCCTGTTAATCCTAGCATGATAAAGAAGATTCAAAGAGAGTGAGATGCCAGCTCCGTTCATTCAGTCAGTAGCTTCAAACATTTCTGGACGTTTTTCAATGGCAAAAATCAATGAATATTGTAAATGCACAAACAGTAATATCTCCACATTGCAAGGTGCAATTCTGAAATTTTTAGCTTTTCCTGCTAATCCTAGCATGATAAAGAAGATTCAAAGAGAGTGAGATGCCAGCTCCTTTCATTCAGTCAGTAGCTTCAAACATTTCTGGTATATGAAAAACATGTTTTTCAATGGCAAAAATCAATGAATATTGTAAATGCACAAACAGTAATATCTCCACATTGCACGGTGCAATTCTGAAATTTTTTGCTTTTTCCTGCTAATCCTAGCATGATAAAGAAGATTCAAAGAGAGTGAGATGCCAGCTCCTTTCATTCAGTCAGTAGCTTCAAACATTTCTGGACGTTTTTCAATGGCAAAAATCAATGAATATTGTAAATGCACAAACAGTAATATCTCCACATTGCAAGGTGCAATTCTGAAATTTTTGCTTTTTCCTGTTAATCCTAGCATGATAAAGAAGATTCAAAGAGAGTGAGATGCCAGCTCCTTTCATTCAGTCAGTAGCTTCAAACATTTCTGGACGTTTTTCAATGGCAAAAATCAAAATCAATGAATATTGTAAATGCACAAACAGTAATATCTCCACATTGCAAGGTGCAATTCTGAAATTTTTTGCTTTTTCCTGTTAATCCTAGCATGATAAAGAAGATTCAAAGAGAGTGAGATGCCAGCTCCTTTCATTCAGTCAGTAGCTTCAAACATTTCTGGTATATGAAAAACATGTTTTTCAATGGCAAAAATCAATGAATATTGTAAATGCACAAACAGTAATATCTCCACATTGCAAGGTGCAATTCTGAAATTTTTAGCTTTTTCCTGCTAATCCTAGCATGATAAAGAAGATTCAAAGAGAGTGAGATGCCAGCTCCTTTCATTCAGTCAGTAGCTTCAAACATTTCTGGTATATGAAAAACATGTTTTTCAATGGCAAAAATCAATGAATATTGTAAATGCACAAACAGTAATATCTCCACATTGCAAGGTGCAATTCTGAAATTTTTAGCTTTTTCCTGCTAATCCTAGCATGATAAAGAAGATTCAAAGAGAGTGAGATGCCAGCTCCTTTCATTCAGTCAGTAGCTTCAAACATTTCTGGTATATGAAAAACATGTTTTTCAATGGCAAAAATCAATGAATATTGTAAATGCACAAACAGTAATATCTCCACATTGCACGGTGCAATTCTGAAATTTTTAGCTTTTTCCTGTTAATCCTAGCATGATAAAGAAGATTCAAAAAGAGTGAGATGCCAGCTCCTTTCATTCAGTCAGTAGCTTCAAACATTTCTGGTATATGAAAAACATGTTTTTCAATGGCAAAAATCAATGAATATTGTAAATGCACAAACAGTAATATCTCCACATTGCACGGTGCAATTCTGAAATTTTTTGCTTTTTCCTGCTAATCCTAGCATGATAAAGAAGATTCAAAGAGAGTGAGATGCCAGCTCCTTTCATTCAGTCAGTAGCTTCAAACATTTCTGGACGTTTTTCAATGGCAAAAATCAATGAATATTGTAAATGCACAAACAGTAATATCTCCACATTGCACGGTGCAATTCTGAAATTTTTTGCTTTTTCCTGCTAATCCTAGCATGATAAAGAAGATTCAAAGAGAGTGAGATGCCAGCTCCTTTCATTCAGTCAGTAGCTTCAAACATTTCTGGACGTTTTTCAATGGCAAAAATCAATGAATATTGTAAATGCACAAACAGTAATATCTCCACATTGCACGGTGCAATTCTGAAATTTTTAGCTTTTTCCTGTTAATCCTAGCGTGATAAAGAAGATTCAAAGAGAGTGAGATGCCAGCTCCTTTCATTCAGTCAGTAGCTTCAAACATTTCTGGACGTTTTTCAATGGCAAAAATCAATGAATATTGTAAATGCACAAACAGTAATATCTCCACATTGCACGGTGCAATTCTGAAATTTTTTGCTTTTTCCTGCTAATCCTAGCATGATAAAGAAGATTCAAAGAGAGTGAGATGCCAGCTCCTTTCATTCAGTCAGTAGCTTCAAACATTTCTGGTATATGAAAAACATGTTTTTCAATGGCAAAAATCAATGAATATTGTAAATGCACAAACAGTAATATCTCCACATTGCAAGGTGCAATTCTGAAATTTTTAGCTTTTTCCTGTTAATCCTAGCATGATAAAGAAGATTCAAAGAGAGTGAGATGCCAGCTCCTTTCATTCAGTCAGTAGCTTCAAACATTTCTGGTATATGAAAAACATGTTTTTCAATGGCAAAAATCAATGAATATTGTAAATGCACAAACAGTAATATCTCCACATTGCACGGTGCAATTTTGAAATTTTTAGCTTTTTCCTGTTAATCCTAGCATGATAAAGAAGATTCAAAGAGAGTGAGATGCCAGCTCCTTTCATTCAGTCAGTAGCTTCAAACATTTCTGGACGTTTTTCAATGGCAAAAATCAATGAATATTGTAAATGCACAAACAGTAATATCTCCACATTGCACGGTGCAATTCTGAAATTTTTAGCTTTTTCCTGTTAATCCTAGCATGATAAAGAAGATTCAAAGAGAGTGAGATGCCAGCTCCTTTCATTCAGTCAGTAGCTTCAAACATTTCTGGACGTTTTTCAATGGCAAAAATCAATGAATATTGTAAATGCACAAACAGTAATATCTCCACATTGCACGGTGCAATTCTGAAATTTTTTGCTTTTTCCTGCTAATCCTAGCATGATAAAGAAGATTCAAAGAGAGTGAGATGCCAGCTCCTTTCATTCAGTCAGTAGCTTCAAACATTTCTGGTATATGAAAAACATGTTTTTCAATGGCAAAAATCAATGAATATTGTAAATGCACAAACAGTAATATCTCCACATTGCAAGGTGCAATTCTGAAATTTTTAGCTTTTTCCTGTTAATCCTAGCATGATAAAGAAGATTCAAAGAGAGTGAGATGCCAGCTCCTTTCATTCAGTCAGTAGCTTCAAACATTTCTGGTATATGAAAAACATGTTTTTCAATGGCAAAAATCAATGAATATTGTAAATGCACAAACAGTAATATCTCCACATTGCACGGTGCAATTCTGAAATTTTTAGCTTTTTCCTGTTAATCCTAGCATGATAAAGAAGATTCAAAGAGAGTGAGATGACAGCTCCTTTCATTCAGTCAGTAGCTTCAAACATTTCTGGACGTTTTTCAATGGCAAAAATCAATGAATATTGTAAATGCACAAACAGTAATATCTCCACATTGCACGGTGCAATTCTGAAATTTTTTGCTTTTTCCTGCTAATCCTAGCATGATAAAGAAGATTCAAAGAGAGTGAGATGCCAGCTCCTTTCATTCAGTCAGTAGCTTCAAACATTTCTGGTATATGAAAAACATGTTTTTCAATGGCAAAAATCAATGAATATTGTAAATGCACAAACAGTAATATCTCCACATTGCAAGGTGCAATTCTGAAATTTTTAGCTTTTTCCTGTTAATCCTAGCATGATAAAGAAGATTCAAAGAGAGTGAGATGCCAGCTCCTTTCATTCAGTCAGTAGCTTCAAACATTTCTGGTATATGAAAAACATGTTTTTCAATGGCAAAAATCAATGAATATTGTAAATGCACAAACAGTAATATCTCCACATTGCAAGGTGCAATTCTGAAATTTTTTGCTTTTTCCTGCTAATCCTAGCATGATAAAGAAGATTCAAAGAGAGTGAGATGCCAGCTCCTTTCATTCAGTCAGTAGCTTCAAACATTTCTGGTATATGAAAAACATGTTTTTCAATGGCAAAAATCAATGAATATTGTAAATGCACAAACAGTAATATCTCCACATTGCAAGGTGCAATTCTGAAATTTTTAGCTTTTTCCTGCTAATCCTAGCATGATAAAGAAGATTCAAAGAGAGTGAGATGCCAGCTCCTTTCATTCAGTCAGTAGCTTCAAACATTTCTGGTATATGAAAAACATGTTTTTCAATGGCAAAAATCAATGAATATTGTAAATGCACAAACAGTAATATCTCCACATTGCACGGTGCAATTCTGAAATTTTTTGCTTTTTCCTGCTAATCCTAGCATGATAAAGAAGATTCAAAGAGAGTGAGATGCCAGCTCCTTTCATTCAGTCAGTAGCTTCAAACATTTCTGGTATATGAAAAACATGTTTTTCAATGGCAAAAATCAATGAATATTGTAAATGCACAAACAGTAATATCTCCACATTGCACGGTGCAATTCTGAAATTTTTTGCTTTTTCCTGCTAATCCTAGCATGATAAAGAAGATTCAAAGAGAGTGAGATGCCAGCTCCTTTCATTCAGTCAGTAGCTTCAAACATTTCTGGACGTTTTTCAATGGCAAAAATCAATGAATATTGTAAATGCACAAACAGTAATATCTCCACATTGCAAGGTGCAATTCTGAAATTTTTTGCTTTTTCCTGCTAATCCTAGCATGATAAAGAAGATTCAAAGAGAGTGAGATGCCAGCTCCATTCATTCAGTCAGTAGCTTCAAACATTTCTGGTATATGAAAAACATGTTTTTCAATGGCAAAAATCAATGAATATTGTAAATGCACAAACAGTAATATCTCCACATTGCACGGTGCAATTCTGAAATTTTTAGCTTTTTCCTGTTAATCCTAGCATGATAAAGAAGATTCAAAGAGAGTGAGATGCCAGCTCCTTTCATTCAGTCAGTAGCTTCAAACATTTCTGGTATATGAAAAACATGTTTTTCAATGGCAAAAATCAATGAATATTGTAAATGCACAAACAGTAATATCTCCACATTGCACGGTGCAATTCTGAAATTTTTTGCTTTTTCCTGCTAATCCTAGCATGATAAAGAAGATTCAAAGAGAGTGAGATGCCAGCTCCTTTCATTCAGTCAGTAGCTTCAAACATTTCTGGACGTTTTTCAATGGCAAAAATCAATGAATATTGTAAATGCACAAACAGTAATATCTCCACATTGCACGGTGCAATTCTGAAATTTTTAGCTTTTTCCTGTTAATCCTAGCATGATAAAGAAGATTCAAAGAGAGTGAGATGCCAGCTCCTTTCATTCAGTCAGTAGCTTCAAACATTTCTGGTATATGAAAAACATGTTTTTCAATGGCAAAAATCAATGAATATTGTAAATGCACAAACAGTAATATCTCCACATTGCAAGGTGCAATTCTGAAATTTTTTGCTTTTTCCTGCTAATCCTAGCATGATAAAGAAGATTCAAAGAGAGTGAGATGCCAGCTCCTTTCATTCAGTCAGTAGCTTCAAACATTTCTGGACGTTTTTCAATGGCAAAAATCAATGAATATTGTAAATGCACAAACAGTAATATCTCCACATTGCAAGGTGCAATTCTGAAATTTTTAGCTTTTTCCTGTTAATCCTAGCATGATAAAGAAGATTCAAAGAGAGTGAGATGCCAGCTCCTTTCATTCAGTCAGTAGCTTCAAACATTTCTGGTATATGAAAAACATGTTTTTCAATGGCAAAAATCAATGAATATTGTAAATGCACAAACAGTAATATCTCCACATTGCACGGTGCAATTCTGAAATTTTTTGCTTTTTCCTGCTAATCCTAGCATGATAAAGAAGATTCAAAGAGAGTGAGATGCCAGCTCCTTTCATTCAGTCAGTAGCTTCAAACATTTCTGGACGTTTTTCAATGGCAAAAATCAATGAATATTGTAAATGCACAAACAGTAATATCTCCACATTGCACGGTGCAATTCTGAAATTTTTTGCTTTTTCCTGCTAATCCTAGCATGATAAAGAAGATTCAAAGAGAGTGAGATGCCAGCTCCTTTCATTCAGTCAGTAGCTTCAAACATTTCTGGACGTTTTTCAATGGCAAAAATCAATGAATATTGTAAATGCACAAACAGTAATATCTCCACATTGCACGGTGCAATTCTGAAATTTTTAGCTTTTTCCTGTTAATCCTAGCGTGATAAAGAAGATTCAAAGAGAGTGAGATGCCAGCTCCTTTCATTCAGTCAGTAGCTTCAAACATTTCTGGACGTTTTTCAATGGCAAAAATCAATGAATATTGTAAATGCACAAACAGTAATATCTCCACATTGCACGGTGCAATTCTGAAATTTTTTGCTTTTTCCTGCTAATCCTAGCATGATAAAGAAGATTCAAAGAGAGTGAGATGCCAGCTCCTTTCATTCAGTCAGTAGCTTCAAACATTTCTTGTATATGAAAAACATGTTTTTCAATGGCAAAAATCAATGAATATTGTAAATGCACAAACAGTAATATCTCCACATTGCAAGGTGCAATTCTGAAATTTTTAGCTTTTTCCTGTTAATCCTAGCATGATAAAGAAGATTCAAAGAGAGTGAGATGCCAGCTCCTTTCATTCAGTCAGTAGCTTCAAACATTTCTGGTATATGAAAAACATGTTTTTCAATGGCAAAAATCAATGAATATTGTAAATGCACAAACAGTAATATCTCAACATTGCACGGTGCAATTCTGAAATTTTTAGCTTTTTCCTGTTAATCCTAGCATGATAAAGAAGATTCAAAGAGAGTGAGATGCCAGCTCCTTTCATTCAGTCAGTAGCTTCAAACATTTCTGGACGTTTTTCAATGGCAAAAATCAATGAATATTGTAAATGCACAAACAGTAATATCTCCACATTGCACGGTGCAATTCTGAAATTTTTAGCTTTTTCCTGTTAATCCTAGCATGATAAAGAAGATTCAAAGAGAGTGAGATGCCAGCTCCTTTCATTCAGTCAGTAGCTTCAAACATTTCTGGACGTTTTTCAATGGCAAAAATCAATGAATATTGTAAATGCACAAACAGTAATATCTCCACATTGCACGGTGCAATTCTGAAATTTTTTGCTTTTTCCTGCTAATCCTAGCATGATAAAGAAGATTCAAAGAGAGTGAGATGCCAGCTCCTTTCATTCAGTCAGTAGCTTCAAACATTTCTGGTATATGAAAAACATGTTTTTCAATGGCAAAAATCAATGAATATTGTAAATGCACAAACAGTAATATCTCCACATTGCAAGGTGCAATTCTGAAATTTTTAGCTTTTTCCTGTTAATCCTAGCATGATAAAGAAGATTCAAAGAGAGTGAGATGCCAGCTCCTTTCATTCAGTCAGTAGCTTCAAACATTTCTGGTATATGAAAAACATGTTTTTCAATGGCAAAAATCAATGAATATTGTAAATGCACAAACAGTAATATCTCCACATTGCACGGTGCAATTCTGAAATTTTTAGCTTTTTCCTGTTAATCCTAGCATGATAAAGAAGATTCAAAGAGAGTGAGATGCCAGCTCCTTTCATTCAGTCAGTAGCTTCAAACATTTCTGGACGTTTTTCAATGGCAAAAATCAATGAATATTGTAAATGCACAAACAGTAATATCTCCACATTGCACGGTGCAATTCTGAAATTTTTAGCTTTTTCCTGTTAATCCTAGCATGATAAAGAAGATTCAAAGAGAGTGAGATGCCAGCTCCTTTCATTCAGTCAGTAGCTTCAAACATTTCTGGACGTTTTTCAATGGCAAAAATCAATGAATATTGTAAATGCACAAACAGTAATATCTCCACATTGCACGGTGCAATTCTGAAATTTTTTGCTTTTTCCTGCTAATCCTAGCATGATAAAGAAGATTCAAAGAGAGTGAGATGCCAGCTCCTTTCATTCAGTCAGTAGCTTCAAACATTTCTGGTATATGAAAAACATGTTTTTCAATGGCAAAAATCAATGAATATTGTAAATGCACAAACAGTAATATCTCCACATTGCAAGGTGCAATTCTGAAATTTTTAGCTTTTTCCTGTTAATCCTAGCATGATAAAGAAGATTCAAAGAGAGTGAGATGCCAGCTCCTTTCATTCAGTCAGTAGCTTCAAACATTTCTGGTATATGAAAAACATGTTTTTCAATGGCAAAAATCAATGAATATTGTAAATGCACAAACAGTAATATCTCCACATTGCACGGTGCAATTCTGAAATTTTTAGCTTTTTCCTGTTAATCCTAGCATGATAAAGAAGATTCAAAGAGAGTGAGATGCCAGCTCCTTTCATTCAGTCAGTAGCTTCAAACATTTCTGGACGTTTTTCAATGGCAAAAATCAATGAATATTGTAAATGCACAAACAGTAATATCTCCACATTGCACGGTGCAATTCTGAAATTTTTTGCTTTTTCCTGCTAATCCTAGCATGATAAAGAAGATTCAAAGAGAGTGAGATGCCAGCTCCTTTCATTCAGTCAGTAGCTTCAAACATTTCTGGTATATGAAAAACATGTTTTTCAATGGCAAAAATCAATGAATATTGTAAATGCACAAACAGTAATATCTCCACATTGCAAGGTGCAATTCTGAAATTTTTTGCTTTTTCCTGCTAATCCTAGCATGATAAAGAAGATTCAAAGAGAGTGAGATGCCAGCTCCTTTCATTCAGTCAGTAGCTTCAAACATTTCTGGTATATGAAAAACATGTTTTTCAATGGCAAAAATCAATGAATATTGTAAATGCACAAACAGTAATATCTCCACATTGCAAGGTGCAATTCTGAAATTTTTAGCTTTTTCCTGCTAATCCTAGCATGATAAAGAAGATTCAAAGAGAGTGAGATGCCAGCTCCTTTCATTCAGTCAGTAGCTTCAAACATTTCTGGTATATGAAAAACATGTTTTTCAATGGCAAAAATCAATGAATATTGTAAATGCACAAACAGTAATATCTCCACATTGCACGGTGCAATTCTGAAATTTTTTGCTTTTTCCTGCTAATCCTAGCATGATAAAGAAGATTCAAAGAGAGTGAGATGCCAGCTCCTTTCATTCAGTCAGTAGCTTCAAACATTTCTGGTATATGAAAAACATGTTTTTCAATGGCAAAAATCAATGAATATTGTAAATGCACAAACAGTAATATCTCCACATTGCACGGTGCAATTCTGAAATTTTTTGCTTTTTCCTGCTAATCCTAGCATGATAAAGAAGATTCAAAGAGAGTGAGATGCCAGCTCCTTTCATTCAGTCAGTAGCTTCAAACATTTCTGGACGTTTTTCAATGGCAAAAATCAATGAATATTGTAAATGCACAAACAGTAATATCTCCACATTGCAAGGTGCAATTCTGAAATTTTTTGCTTTTTCCTGCTAATCCTAGCATGATAAAGAAGATTCAAAGAGAGTGAGATGCCAGCTCCTTTCATTCAGTCAGTAGCTTCAAACATTTCTGGTATATGAAAAACATGTTTTTCAATGGCAAAAATCAATGAATATTGTAAATGCACAAACAGTAATATCTCCACATTGCACGGTGCAATTCTGAAATTTTTAGCTTTTTCCTGTTAATCCTAGCATGATAAAGAAGATTCAAAGAGAGTGAGATGCCAGCTCCTTTCATTCAGTCAGTAGCTTCAAACATTTCTGGTATATGAAAAACATGTTTTTCAATGGCAAAAATCAATGAATATTGTAAATGCACAAACAGTAATATCTCCACATTGCACGGTGCAATTCTGAAATTTTTTGCTTTTTCCTGCTAATCCTAGCATGATAAAGAAGATTCAAAGAGAGTGAGATGCCAGCTCCTTTCATTCAGTCAGTAGCTTCAAACATTTCTGGACGTTTTTCAATGGCAAAAATCAATGAATATTGTAAATGCACAAACAGTAATATCTCCACATTGCACGGTGCAATTCTGAAATTTTTAGCTTTTTCCTGTTAATCCTAGCATGATAAAGAAGATTCAAAGAGAGTGAGATGCCAGCTCCTTTCATTCAGTCAGTAGCTTCAAACATTTCTGGTATATGAAAAACATGTTTTTCAATGGCAAAAATCAATGAATATTGTAAATGCACAAACAGTAATATCTCCACATTGCAAGGTGCAATTCTGAAATTTTTTGCTTTTTCCTGCTAATCCTAGCATGATAAAGAAGATTCAAAGAGAGTGAGATGCCAGCTCCTTTCATTCAGTCAGTAGCTTCAAACATTTCTGGACGTTTTTCAATGGCAAAAATCAATGAATATTGTAAATGCACAAACAGTAATATCTCCACATTGCAAGGTGCAATTCTGAAATTTTTAGCTTTTTCCTGTTAATCCTAGCATGATAAAGAAGATTCAAAGAGAGTGAGATGCCAGCTCCTTTCATTCAGTCAGTAGCTTCAAACATTTCTGGTATATGAAAAACATGTTTTTCAATGGCAAAAATCAATGAATATTGTAAATGCACAAACAGTAATATCTCCACATTGCAAGGTGCAATTCTGAAATTTTTTGCTTTTTCCTGCTAATCCTAGCATGATAAAGAAGATTCAAAGAGAGTGAGATGCCAGCTCCTTTCATTCAGTCAGTAGCTTCAAACATTTCTGGACGTTTTTCAATGGCAAAAATCAATGAATATTGTAAATGCACAAACAGTAATATCTCCACATTGCAAGGTGCAATTCTGAAATTTTTAGCTTTTTCCTGTTAATCCTAGCATGATAAAGAAGATTCAAAGAGAGTGAGATGCCAGCTCCTTTCATTCAGTCAGTAGCTTCAAACATTTCTGGTATATGAAAAACATGTTTTTCAATGGCAAAAATCAATGAATATTGTAAATGCACAAACAGTAATATCTCCACATTGCACGGTGCAATTCTGAAATTTTTTGCTTTTTCCTGCTAATCCTAGCATGATAAAGAAGATTCAAAGAGAGTGAGATGCCAGCTCCTTTCATTCAGTCAGTAGCTTCAAACATTTCTGGACGTTTTTCAATGGCAAAAATCAATGAATATTGTAAATGCACAAACAGTAATATCTCCACATTGCAAGGTGCAATTCTGAAATTTTTTGCTTTTTCCTGCTAATCCTAGCATGATAAAGAAGATTCAAAGAGAGTGAGATGCCAGCTCCTTTCATTCAGTCAGTAGCTTCAAACATTTCTGGTATATGAAAAACATGTTTTTCAATGGCAAAAATCAATGAATATTGTAAATGCACAAACAGTAATATCTCCACATTGCAAGGTGCAATTCTGAAATTTTTAGCTTTTTCCTGCTAATCCTAGCATGATAAAGAAGATTCAAAGAGAGTGAGATGCCAGCTCCTTTCATTCAGTCAGTAGCTTCAAACATTTCTGGTATATGAAAAACATGTTTTTCAATGGCAAAAATCAATGAATATTGTAAATGCACAAACAGTAATATCTCCACATTGCACGGTGCAATTCTGAAATTTTTTGCTTTTTCCTGTTAATCCTAGCATGATAAAGAAGATTCAAAGAGAGTGAGATGCCAGCTCCTTTCATTCAGTCAGTAGCTTCAAACATTTCTGGTATATGAAAAACATGTTTTTCAATGGCAAAAATCAATGAATATTGTAAATGCACAAACAGTAATATCTCCACATTGCACGGTGCAATTCTGAAATTTTTTGCTTTTTCCTGCTAATCCTAGCATGATAAAGAAGATTCAAAGAGAGTGAGATGCCAGCTCCTTTCATTCAGTCAGTAGCTTCAAACATTTCTGGTATATGAAAAACATGTTTTTCAATGGCAAAAATCAATGAATATTGTAAATGCACAAACAGTAATATCTCCACATTGCAAGGTGCAATTCTGAAATTTTTAGCTTTTTCCTGTTAATCCTAGCATGATAAAGAAGATTCAAAGAGAGTGAGATGCCAGCTCCTTTCATTCAGTCAGTAGCTTCAAACATTTCTGGTATATGAAAAACATGTTTTTCAATGGCAAAAATCAATGAATATTGTAAATGCACAAACAGTAATATCTCCACATTGCACGGTGCAATTCTGAAATTTTTAGCTTTTTCCTGTTAATCCTAGCATGATAAAGAAGATTCAAAGAGAGTGAGATGCCAGCTCCTTTCATTCAGTCAGTAGCTTCAAACATTTCTGGACGTTTTTCAATGGCAAAAATCAATGAATATTGTAAATGCACAAACAGTAATATCTCCACATTGCACGGTGCAATTCTGAAATTTTTTGCTTTTTCCTGCTAATCCTAGCATGATAAAGAAGATTCAAAGAGAGTGAGATGCCAGCTCCTTTCATTCAGTCAGTAGCTTCAAACATTTCTGGTATATGAAAAACATGTTTTTCAATGGCAAAAATCAATGAATATTGTAAATGCACAAACAGTAATATCTCCACATTGCAAGGTGCAATTCTGAAATTTTTAGCTTTTTCCTGTTAATCCTAGCATGATAAAGAAGATTCAAAGAGAGTGAGATGCCAGCTCCTTTCATTCAGTCAGTAGCTTCAAACATTTCTGGTATATGAAAAACATGTTTTTCAATGGCAAAAATCAATGAATATTGTAAATGCACAAACAGTAATATCTCCACATTGCAAGGTGCAATTCTGAAATTTTTTGCTTTTTCCTGCTAATCCTAGCATGATAAAGAAGATTCAAAGAGAGTGAGATGCCAGCTCCTTTCATTCAGTCAGTAGCTTCAAACATTTCTGGTATATGAAAAACATGTTTTTCAATGGCAAAAATCAATGAATATTGTAAATGCACAAACAGTAATATCTCCACATTGCACGGTGCAATTCTGAAATTTTTAGCTTTTTCCTGTTAATCCTAGCATGATAAAGAAGATTCAAAGAGAGTGAGATGCCAGCTCCTTTCATTCAGTCAGTAGCTTCAAACATTTCTGGTATATGAAAAACATGTTTTTCAATGGCAAAAATCAATGAATATTGTAAATGCACAAACAGTAATATCTCCACATTGCAAGGTGCAATTCTGAAATTTTTTGCTTTTTCCTGCTAATCCTAGCATGATAAAGAAGATTCAAAGAGAGTGAGATGCCAGCTCCTTTCATTCAGTCAGTAGCTTCAAACATTTCTGGTATATGAAAAACATGTTTTTCAATGGCAAAAATCAATGAATATTGTAAATGCACAAACAGTAATATCTCCACATTGCACGGTGCAATTCTGAAATTTTTAGCTTTTTCCTGTTAATCCTAGCATGATAAAGAAGATTCAAAGAGAGTGAGATGCCAGCTCCTTTCATTCAGTCAGTAGCTTCAAACATTTCTGGTATATGAAAAACATGTTTTTCAATGGCAAAAATCAATGAATATTGTAAATGCACAAACAGTAATATCTCCACATTGCAAGGTGCAATTCTGAAATTTTTTGCTTTTTCCTGCTAATCCTAGCATGATAAAGAAGATTCAAAGAGAGTGAGATGCCAGCTCCTTTCATTCAGTCAGTAGCTTCAAACATTTCTGGTATATGAAAAACATGTTTTTCAATGGCAAAAATCAATGAATATTGTAAATGCACAAACAGTAATATCTCCATATTGCAAGGTGCAATTCTGAAATTTTTAGCTTTTTCCTGTTAATCCTAGCATGATAAAGAAGATTCAAAGAGAGTGAGATGCCAGCTCCTTTCATTCAGTCAGTAGCTTCAAACATTTCTGGACGTTTTTCAATGGCAAAAATCAATGAATATTGTAAATGCACAAACAGTAATATCTCCACATTGCAAGGTGCAATTCTGAAATTTTTTGCTTTTTCCTGCTAATCCTAGCATGATAAAGAAGATTCAAAGAGAGTGAGATGCCAGCTCCTTTCATTCAGTCAGTAGCTTCAAACATTTCTGGTATATGAAAAACATGTTTTTCAATGGCAAAAATCAATGAATATTGTAAATGCACAAACAGTAATATCTCCACATTGCAAGGTGCAATTCTGAAATTTTTAGCTTTTTCCTGCTAATCCTAGCATGATAAAGAAGATTCAAAGAGAGTGAGATGCCAGCTCCTTTCATTCAGTCAGTAGCTTCAAACATTTCTGGTATATGAAAAACATGTTTTTCAATGGCAAAAATCAATGAATATTGTAAATGCACAAACAGTAATATCTCCACATTGCACGGTGCAATTCTGAAATTTTTTGCTTTTTCCTGTTAATCCTAGCATGATAAAGAAGATTCAAAGAGAGTGAGATGCCAGCTCTTTTCATTCAGTCAGTAGCTTCAAACATTTCTGGTATATGAAAAACATGTTTTTCAATGGCAAAAATCAATGAATATTGTAAATGCACAAACAGTAATATCTCCACATTGCACGGTGCAATTCTGAAATTTTTTGCTTTTTCCTGCTAATCCTAGCATGATAAAGAAGATTCAAAGAGAGTGAGATGCCAGCTCCTTTCATTCAGTCAGTAGCTTCAAACATTTCTGGTATATGAAAAACATGTTTTTCAATGGCAAAAATCAATGAATATTGTAAATGCACAAACAGTAATATCTCCACATTGCAAGGTGCAATTCTGAAATTTTTAGCTTTTTCCTGTTAATCCTAGCATGATAAAGAAGATTCAAAGAGAGTGAGATGCCAGCTCCTTTCATTCAGTCAGTAGCTTCAAACATTTCTGGTATATGAAAAACATGTTTTTCAATGGCAAAAATCAATGAATATTGTAAATGCACAAACAGTAATATCTCCACATTGCACGGTGCAATTCTGAAATTTTTAGCTTTTTCCTGTTAATCCTAGCATGATAAAGAAGATTCAAAGAGAGTGAGATGCCAGCTCCTTTCATTCAGTCAGTAGCTTCAAACATTTCTGGACGTTTTTCAATGGCAAAAATCAATGAATATTGTAAATGCACAAACAGTAATATCTCCACATTGCACGGTGCAATTCTGAAATTTTTTGCTTTTTCCTGCTAATCCTAGCATGATAAAGAAGATTCAAAGAGAGTGAGATGCCAGCTCCTTTCATTCAGTCAGTAGCTTCAAACATTTCTGGTATATGAAAAACATGTTTTTCAATGGCAAAAATCAATGAATATTGTAAATGCACAAACAGTAATATCTCCACATTGCAAGGTGCAATTCTGAAATTTTTAGCTTTTTCCTGTTAATCCTAGCATGATAAAGAAGATTCAAAGAGAGTGAGATGCCAGCTCCTTTCATTCAGTCAGTAGCTTCAAACATTTCTGGTATATGAAAAACATGTTTTTCAATGGCAAAAATCAATGAATATTGTAAATGCACAAACAGTAATATCTCCACATTGCAAGGTGCAATTCTGAAATTTTTTGCTTTTTCCTGCTAATCCTAGCATGATAAAGAAGATTCAAAGAGAGTGAGATGCCAGCTCCTTTCATTCAGTCAGTAGCTTCAAACATTTCTGGTATATGAAAAACATGTTTTTCAATGGCAAAAATCAATGAATATTGTAAATGCACAAACAGTAATATCTCCACATTGCACGGTGCAATTCTGAAATTTTTAGCTTTTTCCTGTTAATCCTAGCATGATAAAGAAGATTCAAAGAGAGTGAGATGCCAGCTCCTTTCATTCAGTCAGTAGCTTCAAACATTTCTGGTATATGAAAAACATGTTTTTCAATGGCAAAAATCAATGAATATTGTAAATGCACAAACAGTAATATCTCCACATTGCAAGGTGCAATTCTGAAATTTTTTGCTTTTTCCTGCTAATCCTAGCATGATAAAGAAGATTCAAAGAGAGTGAGATGCCAGCTCCTTTCATTCAGTCAGTAGCTTCAAACATTTCTGGACGTTTTTCAATGGCAAAAATCAATGAATATTGTAAATGCACAAACAGTAATATCTCCACATTGCAAGGTGCAATTCTGAAATTTTTAGCTTTTTCCTGTTAATCCTAGCATGATAAAGAAGATTCAAAGAGAGTGAGATGCCAGCTCCTTTCATTCAGTCAGTAGCTTCAAACATTTCTGGTATATGAAAAACATGTTTTTCAATGGCAAAAATCAATGAATATTGTAAATGCACAAACAGTAATATCTCCACATTGCAAGGTGCAATTCTGAAATTTTTTGCTTTTTCCTGCTAATCCTAGCATGATAAAGAAGATTCAAAGAGAGTGAGATGCCAGCTCCTTTCATTCAGTCAGTAGCTTCAAACATTTCTGGACGTTTTTCAATGGCAAAAATCAATGAATATTGTAAATGCACAAACAGTAATATCTCCACATTGCACGGTGCAATTCTGAAATTTTTAGCTTTTTCCTGTTAATCCTAGCATGATAAAGAAGATTCAAAGAGAGTGAGATGCCAGCTCCTTTCATTCAGTCAGTAGCTTCAAACATTTCTGGACGTTTTTCAATGGCAAAAATCAATGAATATTGTAAATGCACAAACAGTAATATCTCCACATTGCAAGGTGCAATTCTGAAATTTTTAGCTTTTTCCTGTTAATCCTAGCATGATAAAGAAGATTCAAAGAGAGTGAGATGCCAGCTCCTTTCATTCAGTCAGTAGCTTCAAACATTTCTGGTATATGAAAAACATGTTTTTCAATGGCAAAAATCAATGAATATTGTAAATGCACAAACAGTAATATCTCCACATTGCAAGGTGCAATTCTGAAATTTTTAGCTTTTTCCTGCTAATCCTAGCATGATAAAGAAGATTCAAAGAGAGTGAGATGCCAGCTCCTTTCATTCAGTCAGTAGCTTCAAACATTTCTGGTATATGAAAAACATGTTTTTCAATGGCAAAAATCAATGAATATTGTAAATGCACAAACAGTAATATCTCCACATTGCAAGGTGCAATTCTGAAATTTTTAGCTTTTTCCTGCTAATCCTAGCATGATAAAGAAGATTCAAAAAGAGTGAGATGCCAGCTCCTTTCATTCAGTCAGTAGCTTCAAACATTTCTGGTATATGAAAAACATGTTTTTCAATGGCAAAAATCAATGAATATTGTAAATGCACAAACAGTAATATCTCCACATTGCACGGTGCAATTCTGAAATTTTTTGCTTTTTCCTGCTAATCCTAGCATGATAAAGAAGATTCAAAGAGAGTGAGATGCCAGCTCCTTTCATTCAGTCAGTAGCTTCAAACATTTCTGGTATATGAAAAACATGTTTTTCAATGGCAAAAATCAATGAATATTGTAAATGCACAAACAGTAATATCTCAACATTGCACATTGCAATTCTGAAATTTTTTGCTTTTTCCTGCTAATCCTAGCATGATAAAGAAGATTCAAAGAGAGTGAGATGCCAGCTCCTTTCATTCAGTCAGTAGCTTCAAACATTTCTGGACGTTTTTCAATGGCAAAAATCAATGAATATTGTAAATGCACAAACAGTAATATCTCCACATTGCAAGGTGCAATTCTGAAATTTTTAGCTTTTTCCTGTTAATCCTAGCATGATAAAGAAGATTCAAAGAGAGTGAGATGCCAGCTCCTTTCATTCAGTCAGTAGCTTCAAACATTTCTGGTATATGAAAAACATGTTTTTCAATGGCAAAAATCAATGAATATTGTAAATGCACAAACAGTAATATCTCCACATTGCACGGTGCAATTCTGAAATTTTTTGCTTTTTCCTGCTAATCCTAGCATGATAAAGAAGATTCAAAGAGAGTGAGATGCCAGCTCCTTTCATTCAGTCAGTAGCTTTAAACATTTCTGGACGTTTTTCAATGGCAAAAATCAATGAATATTGTAAATGCACAAACAGTAATATCTCCACATTGCACGGTGCAATTCTGAAATTTTTAGCTTTTTCCTGTTAATCCTAGCATGATAAAGAAGATTCAAAGAGAGTGAGATGCCAGCTCCTTTCATTCAGTCAGTAGCTTCAAACATTTCTGGTATATGAAAAACATGTTTTTCAATGGCAAAAATCAATGAATATTGTAAATGCACAAACAGTAATATCTCCACATTGCAAGGTGCAATTCTGAAATTTTTAGCTTTTTCCTGTTAATCCTAGCATGATAAAGAAGATTCAAAGAGAGTGAGATGCCAGCTCCTTTCATTCAGTCAGTAGCTTCAAACATTTCTGGTATATGAAAAACATGTTTTTCAATGGCAAAAATCAATGAATATTGTAAATGCACAAACAGTAATATCTCCACATTGCACGGTGCAATTCTGAAATTTTTAGCTTTTTCCTGTTAATCCTAGCATGATAAAGAAGATTCAAAGAGAGTGAGATGCCAGCTCCTTTCATTCAGTCAGTAGCTTCAAACATTTCTGGTATATGAAAAACATGTTTTTCAATGGCAAAAATCAATGAATATTGTAAATGCACAAACAGTAATATCTCCACATTGCAAGGTGCAATTCTGAAATTTTTTGCTTTTTCCTGCTAATCCTAGCATGATAAAGAAGATTCAAAGAGAGTGAGATGCCAGCTCCTTTCATTCAGTCAGTAGCTTCAAACATTTCTGGTATATGAAAAACATGTTTTTCAATGGCAAAAATCAATGAATATTGTAAATGCACAAACAGTAATATCTCCACATTGCACGGTGCAATTCTGAAATTTTTTGCTTTTTCCTGCTAATCCTAGCATGATAAAGAAGATTCAAAGAGAGTGAGATGCCAGCTCCTTTCATTCAGTCAGTAGCTTCAAACATTTCTGGACGTTTTTCAATGGCAAAAATCAATGAATATTGTAAATGCACAAACAGTAATATCTCCACATTGCACGATGCAATTCTGAAATTTTTTGCTTTTTCCTGCTAATCCTAGCATGATAAAGAAGATTCAAAGAGAGTGAGATGCCAGCTCCTTTCATTCAGTCAGTAGCTTCAAACATTTCTGGTATATGAAAAACATGTTTTTCAATGGCAAAAATCAATGAATATTGTAAATGCACAAACAGTAATATCTCCACATTGCAAGGTGCAATTCTGAAATTTTTTGCTTTTTCCTGCTAATCCTAGCATGATAAAGAAGATTCAAAGAGAGTGAGATGCCAGCTCCTTTCATTCAGTCAGTAGCTTCAAACATTTCTGGTATATGAAAAACATGTTTTTCAATGGCAAAAATCAATGAATATTGTAAATGCACAAACAGTAATATCTCCACATTGCACGGTGCAATTCTGAAATTTTTAGCTTTTTCCTGCTAATCCTAGCATGATAAAGAAGATTCAAAGAGAGTGAGATGCCAGCTCCTTTCATTCAGTCAGTAGCTTCAAACATTTCTGGTATATGAAAAACATGTTTTTCAATGGCAAAAATCAATGAATATTGTAAATGCACAAACAGTAATATCTCCACATTGCAAGGTGCAATTCTGAAATTTTTAGCTTTTTCCTGTTAATCCTAGCATGATAAAGAAGATTCAAAGAGAGTGAGATGCCAGCTCCTTTCATTCAGTCAGTAGCTTCAAACATTTCTGGTATATGAAAAACATGTTTTTCAATGGCAAAAATCAATGAATATTGTAAATGCACAAACAGTAATATCTCCACATTGCACGGTGCAATTCTGAAATTTTTTGCTTTTTCCTGCTAATCCTAGCATGATAAAGAAGATTCAAAGAGAGTGAGATGCCAGCTCCTTTCATTCAGTCAGTAGCTTCAAACATTTCTGGTATATGAAAAACATGTTTTTCAATGGCAAAAATCAATGAATATTGTAAATGCACAAACAGTAATATCTCCACATTGCAAGGTGCAATTCTGAAATTTTTTGCTTTTTCCTGCTAATCCTAGCATGATAAAGAATATTCAAAGAGAGTGAGATGCCAGCTCCTTTCATTCAGTCAGTAGCTTCAAACATTTCTGGTATATGAAAAACATGTTTTTCAATGGCAAAAATCAATGAATATTGTAAATGCACAAACAGTAATATCTCCACATTGCACGGTGCAATACTGAAATTTTTTGCTTTTTCCTGTTAATCCTAGCATGATAAAGAAGATTCAAAGAGAGTGAGATGCCAGCTCCTTTCATTCAGTCAGTAGCTTCAAACATTTCTGGACGTTTTTCAATGGCAAAAATCAATGAATATTGTAAATGCACAAACAGTAATATCTCCACATTGCACGGTGCAATTCTGAAATTTTTTGCTTTTTCCTGCTAATCCTAGCATGATAAAGAAGATTCAAAGAGAGTGAGATGCCAGCTCCTTTCATTCAGTCAGTAGCTTCAAACATTTCTGGTATATGAAAAACATGTTTTTCAATGGCAAAAATCAATGAATATTGTAAATGCACAAACAGTAATATCTCCACATTGCAAGGTGCAATTCTGAAATTTTTTGCTTTTTCCTGCTAATCCTAGCATGATAAAGAAGATTCAAAGAGAGTGAGATGCCAGCTCCTTTCATTCAGTCAGTAGCTTCAAACATTTCTGGACGTTTTTCAATGGCAAAAATCAATGAATATTGTAAATGCACAAACAGTAATATCTCCACATTGCACGGTGCAATTCTGAAATTTTTAGCTTTTTCCTGTTAATCCTAGCATGATAAAGAAGATTCAAAGAGAGTGAGATGCCAGCTCCTTTCATTCAGTCAGTAGCTTCAAACATTTCTGGACGTTTTTCAATGGCAAAAATCAATGAATATTGTAAATGCACAAACAGTAATAGCTCCACATTGCAAGGTGCAATTCTGAAATTTTTAGCTTTTTCCTGTTAATCCTAGCATGATAAAGAAGATTCAAAGAGAGTGAGATGCCAGCTCCTTTCATTCAGTCAGTAGCTTCAAACATTTCTGGTATATGAAAAACATGTTTTTCAATGGCAAAAATCAATGAATATTGTAAATGCACAAACAGTAATATCTCCACATTGCAAGGTGCAATTCTGAAATTTTTAGCTTTTTCCTGCTAATCCTAGCATGATAAAGAAGATTCAAAGAGAGTGAGATGCCAGCTCCTTTCATTCAGTCAGTAGCTTCAAACATTTCTGGTATATGAAAAACATGTTTTTCAATGGCAAAAATCAATGAATATTGTAAATGCACAAACAGTAATATCTCCACATTGCACGGTGCAATTCTGAAATTTTTAGCTTTTTCCTGTTAATCCTAGCATGATAAAGAAGATTCAAAGAGAGTGAGATGCCAGCTCCTTTCATTCAGTCAGTAGCTTCAAACATTTCTGGACGTTTTTCAATGGCAAAAATCAATGAATATTGTAAATGCACAAACAGTAATATCTCCACATTGCACGGTGCAATTCTGAAATTTTTAGCTTTTTCCTGCTAATCCTAGCATGATAAAGAAGATTCAAAGAGAGTGAGATGCCAGCTCCTTTCATTCAGTCAGTAGCTTCAAACATTTCTGTATATGAAAAACATGTTTTTCAATGGCAAAAATCAATGAATATTGTAAATGCACAAACAGTAATATCTCCACATTGCACGGTGCAATTCTGAAATTTTTAGCTTTTTCCTGTTAATCCTAGCATGATAAAGAAGATTCAAAGAGAGTGAGATGCCAGCTCCTTTCATTCAGTCAGTAGCTTCAAACATTTCTGGTATATGAAAAACATGTTTTTCAATGGCAAAAATCAATGAATATTGTAAATGCACAAACAGTAATATCTCCACATTGCACGGTGCAATTCTGAAATTTTTAGCTTTTTCCTGTTAATCCTAGCATGATAAAGAAGATTCAAAGAGAGTGAGATGCCAGCTCCTTTCATTCAGTCAGTAGCTTCAAACATTTCTGGTATATGAAAAACATGTTTTTCAATGGCAAAAATCAATGAATATTGTAAATGCACAAACAGTAATATCTCCACATTGCACGGTGCAATTCTGAAATTTTTTGCTTTTTCCTGCTAATCCTAGCATGATAAAGAAGATTCAAAGAGAGTGAGATGCCAGCTCCTTTCATTCAGTCAGTAGCTTCAAACATTTCTGGACGTTTTTCAATGGCAAAAATCAATGAATATTGTAAATGCACAAACAGTAATATCTCCACATTGCACGGTGCAATTCTGAAATTTTTTGCTTTTTCCTGCTAATCCTAGCATGATAAAGAAGATTCAAAGAGAGTGAGATGCCAGCTCCTTTCATTCAGTCAGTAGCTTCAAACATTTCTGGACGTTTTTCAATGGCAAAAATCAATGAATATTGTAAATGCACAAACAGTAATATCTCCACATTGCACGGTGCAATTCTGAAATTTTTAGCTTTTTCCTGCTAATCCTAGCATGATAAAGAAGATTCAAAGAGAGTGAGATGCCAGCTCCTTTCATTCAGTCAGTAGCTTCAATCATTTCTGGACGTTTTTCAATGGCAAAAATCAATGAATATTGTAAATGCACAAACAGTAATATCTCCACATTGCACGGTGCAATTCTGAAATTTTTTGCTTTTTCCTGCTAATCCTAGCATGATAAAGAAGATTCAAAGAGAGTGAGATGCCAGCTCCTTTCATTCAGTCAGTAGCTTCA